>NC_054541.1:22281359-22581359 GCF_017654505.1 Polyodon spathula | reverse complement strand
CTCTGTTTTAGTTATTCTATCTTCGTTATTTGAAAAGACTAAATCAAGGCATGCCTCCCCTCTAGTCGGTGCCTTGACAAATTGTGTTAGGAAGCAGTCATTTGTCATTTCCACCATTTCTATTTCATCCTTCGCGCTACCCACCGGGTTTTCCCATTTTATTTGGGGGAAGTTGAAATCCCCCATTAGTATGGCTTCTCCTTTGCTACACGCATTTCTAATGTCATTGTATAACAGATTATTGTGCTCACCGTCTGAATCTGGCGGTCTCTAGCATGCTCCTATTATTATGCCCTTTGAATTTTTGTCGGTTATTCTGACCCATATTGATTCGGTTTTATTTTCTTTGTCCAGGTTTAACACCTGGGCTTCAAGACTGTTTCTTATGTATAGCGCTACCCCTCCTCCTCTTCTGTCCTGCCTGTCTTTCCTATACAGTGTATACCCACAAATATTATATTCGTCCCCATCACTCTCAGACAACCACGTTTCTGTAACACCTATCACATCATAGTTACCTGTTAGTGCAGTAGCTTCAAGTTCTAGAATTTTGTTTCTGATACTTCTAGCATTTAGATAAATACATTTAATTGTTGTCTTACCTGAGTTGTTGTTCTTGTTTTGATGCGGTCTCCCTTCTGTTTTTTTTGTTGATTTCTCCCCCCTTCCTTTCTAGTTTAAATGCTTCTGAACCTGCTTGAGGGTCTTTTCTCCAAGTAGACTGGTTCCCTTGTTATTTAAATGCAGTCCATCCCGTCTATACAGATAGTCCTCGTTGTAGAATGTGGTCCAATGATCAAAATAGGTGAAGCCTTCCCGTGTGCATCACGTCTTCAGCCATGCGTTTTGATTAATTAATTAATTTGATTAATTGTATTTATCATTGATTCGATCTGAATACTTTAAACCCTCCAAATTCCTATATATCTATTGGAGACTCTGCTTGTGAGATTTAAAATGAGATTACAATTAGAAGGCTTCTTCGCAGGATTTTAAGGTATATTAAAGTTAGATAGGGAGAATTTAAAACAGAATTGCAAATTGTACCGAAATGTAACAAAAATGTCTAGACGCACACAAACCCCAGAAGAATATTATGTCTGTGACCAGAAGGATTTCGTTGTGGAAGACAGCAACAACTTAAGTGTGCAAGTACTGTCGAGTTACTATACATATTGTGACAGAATAAAAAAAACCGGCCAAGCACTTTGGAAAGTGACCGAAAACAATAATTTCATACAGTATATAAAGAAAGCACTGAAAAAAATAATCATTTGCGTAAAACTCGAAAATAGCTAAAAAAAAAAAAAGCACAGAAAAATTAAATTAATAAAAAAAGAAAAACAGAAGCCCTCTGTGGAAGGGTGGTGGGTAATTCACTGACACAGGAGACAGACAGGGGAATTTGGCAACACCGCACAGGTGCCCAGTTTTATTTCAGGGTGCCGTTTTTTCTTTAGCCCCGCAGATGGCGGTGTGGGTCCATGGTCTGATTTACCAACGATGGTAAACAGAACCACGGGCATACCAAGCGATGGTACACAATACCGGCGCCCTTGCAGGTACTTCGAAACAATAATTCAAAACAGAAGGCATAAAGAAACAGGGAAAATAAAACAGTAACAAAAACTACAAAGAAAAGGTGCTGCACTATGCAGCGATATCCCGGTCGCCGCTGCCCGTGCGACCCGGATCACCATCCTACACTGCCGGCTCACTAGTCTGCTCTGATATACTAATCAGGGGTCTGCCCAAGGGTTCCCCGCCCTCAATGTCTCGCTATGAACCTCCGTTTCTTTCTCTCCCACTGGTTCTCGGTCGTTGACCAGCGCTTCCGCACTCTCGGCGCGTTTAACAGGGCACATCTGAGGAAACAACAGAGCGTTAATTTATAGGGCTAACAATCTCCCAAGACGCGCCTCTCAGCTATTCAGAGAGGGGAAAAGTCCACACACCCACTTTCCCACCTCCCCGTGTCACTGCCATGACTCACAGGCGGTTGTTGGACGACTGCCGCCCTCTTCCTGCAGCCCGTGAACATGCCAGCAGAGTCAGCACAGATCTCTCCCTGTTACACCCTCATTTTATTTCAACTGTTTTCAGCTGGTGTTTAAACATCCATAATCAAAATGATGCTCTGCATATAATTTGTCCACATTAGTGCTTGTTGCTTTTTGACCTGTTCAGAACAGAATGAAATATGTATTTTTCTAACAGTGCACTTGGGCTAATGCAGAAAATCACTGTGTAATAGGATAAGGTAGCACTTATAACTTTGGTGGAGCTGTCTCCGGTATGTAACAATTATGTGTGTTTTCCTTATGCTTTTCTACCTGTTCAGCAAAGGCAAGCATCCCATTATACTTTCTTCATCTAATAAAAAAAACAACCAGATCAGCTCAAGCATAACAAAATTGAATAAAGAAGTGACAGTATTGAAAAATATGTCAACAGCAAACAGAAGTTTCTGTTAAAATTCCATAGTCTATGTTTTCCAATACAAATTAGGTAAGCCTTAGGCAGTCCTACTACATTATTCCTCCTAAACCAACAAAGTGATGTTATTACCTTGAAGGCATTCATGTATTATCCTTGTATTATCTCATCTGGACTGATTTTACGGATTGTCAGCTAGACATCTGTCAAGATGAAGATCAGGCTTAATTCAGATATAGGCTACATGCTACAGACATCGGAAAATGAGCATCAGTTTTCTATGCAGCAGCAGAGTGTCAGTGTAGCCCAGTAGTGTTTGTGAACATCCTTAAAAATACCCCCTGCAAGATTTTTAAATTAAAAGTGGTTATATAGAAGTACAAACACTGTTGAGCATAGCATTTGATCACTGATTCTGAACTCAATCGCTCTTGAGGACAAAAATAAGGAAATCCGGTGGTACAAAAAAATAACATAATCACTCTGGAAATGCTCAAAATATTGCATTCCTACTGATATCTGACAACCAATTATTTATGTATCTGATGCTGAGAGACTAATACGTGGCTTTGTTTCATCTAGAATTGATTATTGTAATTTACTTTTTTCTTGTGTCACAAAACGTGTGGTATCCCGCTTGCAGCTTGTTCAGAATACTGCCACTAGAATTATGACTAAAACCAGAAAAAGTGAACATATTACCCCTGTTTTGTCCCCTTTACAATGGCTCCTTGTGCAGTATATCCCCGAATGGCTTAGCACCTAGTTATTTGCAGGAGTTACTGACCCTGTATCTTCCAAACCACACTCTGAGATCATAGGATACGGGGCTGTTGGTTATTCTTACGGTCAACAAAAGCAACATAGGAGGGAGAGCTTTTTCTGTAGAGCTCCTAAATTATGGAGTGCTTTGCCTTCATTTGTCAGGGAAGCTGGGACCGTTACAGTTTTCAAGTTAAGACTATAAAAACACACTTTTATAAAAGGGGGTTTTAATGTAACTTTAAAATTGTTGCTTTTGTATTATGTTGTAACAGAGAAAGAATGAATCTTGGTTATAAATCTCCCTCCCAACCTGTGAGGGTGCTGTGCAAGGGGAACAGTGTGCCCCGGATTGGGTGGTTTAACAGTTCATTCCAGGGTCAGTCGGAAGTCGGCCACCCAGGAAGGGGGCGGAGCGACAGTACACCAAGTCATCACCCCAGACAAGAAACGATGGCAATTGCAGATTGGAGGAAAAACGATTGCACTCGCTAACCAAGAGGGCATGGCTGAAGGGACAAAAGGAGATGTGGCCGAGCAAACTGCTCCTTTGTTACGGTTATGGACGAACCACTGAAGGACTGTGGTATTCCGTGAGTGTTTAGTGTTTGTTTGTTTTGTCGTACTAATTGTAAACGTTTGTTCTTGTTAGACAGCTAACACATACCATACCAGGAGCTGTCGCTAAAGGCCAGCACCAACCTGGACAACACTGCACTACTGTTCGCAAATAAATGTATTTCACCACTCGCACTTAAAAAGCACTCACTTTGGACCGTGTCTTTGTTCTGTGTGTGTATTTACTGTAATTATTATTTTGGGACTGTACCCAATGAGTTTTACTGAGCAGTACACATAGCTGTGTATTGCCAGTTATTATTATTTACAGTTATCAAGTGATCTGGACTATAAATACAACATCATTGCACCGTGTACGTTGCTGTTTGTCATTACCTGAGCACCGCATCACCTCTACACCTATACACTGCAAACCACTTTGCAACATATGTGTAAACAGTTATTTAAATGGTCTGATTATGGCAGTTGTATGTGTGACATGCTATACAAATGTATTATGGTTTGTTCTTTTTTCTGCTATGTACTGTACAATGCTTTGCGATACTTTTGTATAAAACGTGCTCTATAAATGCAATAAATAAATAAATGAACAAATAAACAAATAAATAAATAAATACAATTCATACTACAATCCCAAATTTTGAATAAAGCTAAGGGAACTTCTCTATTTTTGTCTTCATCATTGTAGTTTGTCTACCAGACAAAAATGCTCCTTCAGTTATTCTGTTTCTATCTATCTAACACCTGTCTGGTGTAGCATAAACTATAGAACAGAGGTGATGCTCCCTTACTAAGAAAATGTCTGATTCCACCAAAAGTGTTCTGTGCCATGATTCCGCTGAGAATTCAAGTAGCAATCACAAAGAAATTTAGTGAAAAGCTTCAGACAAGGTTGATGGAGATCTTTACCCTCAAGAGATTTCTGGCATATTTTCCAGAAGCCCATTGTTATCAGATTCAAGGTTTCCACCAGGACAAACTACAATATATACACAGTACTGTAGCTGTGGACATAGAAGTGCAACATGAAAAAATAGCAAACATGCCTATGTGAGAACAGATTAATGAAATGTTGACCATTTTACAGTAAGAGTTGGTTCAGGTAAAAAACCATGAAGCTATGAAAGTCATGGTGTATTATTCTTTTTTATATAACAATTTCAGACAAAATAACAAATAGCACTCTAAGTTAAAATAGTCTTGAAGTAAGACCATTCCATCTCAAGGACTCAAAAGTCCAAACTAAACAAACAGCTACCAAAATGGTTTAATTAACCCAACAAGTAAATAATCAGGAAGGAGTTCTAACGAACATAGAAAAAAGGCAACAGCACAGCAAAATAAAAAATAAAAAACTTGCATGGAAGTGTTTGCACAGGTAAAAAAAAAAAAGAGAGGTAAAGAGCACTCCATACGTAATCCCAAACAGTTCTTTCAATACCATAACAGCAAACATAACCCCAAATAGTTCTTCTGCCAAAGTGCAGCATTGAAGGCTAATCTTAAAGCTGAAATCCATGGGAATACAAGGAAGTACATGCATGTGGATACCTAATTGGTTAAACTCTGATAAATAGGTTAATTGGACTGATTAATTTACTAAACACTTGATCACAGATTATTTAATTTTTTTTACAATTTAGTCATGCAGAATTAAAAAAAATATATATATATACTTTTTTTATATAAAATAAAATCAACCGATAATAGATCTGCATTTTCTCTGTGGCTCTCCAATCATAAGTGAGCGGAGGTGGGACATAAACAGTTGAAGGTCTTTAGCAGGTTTAACCAATGGGAGAGTCAAAGATCTGCCCCTTGTTATGCAGCTGTCTAATCATAAGTGAGCAGAGTCTGGGCATAATTAGGAGTTTAACCAATGAAAAGTCAAAGATCTACCCTGGTTTTGTAGCTGTCCAATCATTAGTGAGCAGAAGGATATACATATGCTATGGTAAGTGATGTAAGAATAGCTGAATTCCACGCCATATTGCTTATTATAGAGACCATTATTGAGAATTATATTTAGAACTTTTAAGTAATATTTCAAATAGCTTTTTAGAAATTAAAAAAAAAAAAAATCATCAGACAACAGAGACATCATAGTCGATTTGGTTACAAGTCAATTTTCAAGAAGAACTTTCTCAGAAAAAATGGCAGCACAAATACCCAAACTGCCACAGGGAAAGGATATATTTGCCACTTCCAAAATTCAAATGATGAAAGGAATCTGTGTCTTACCTGTAGCTGTCAATTAAAAAAAGGACACTGATGGAACTGTTGGAACTTTTGTTCTGTACAGAAAAGGTTATGTGGAACAGCACTGGCTACAGCAATCTAAGATGTCTATCGAAGTCAGTACAAAGTTCCCAAAGTCACTTGAGAGCCACTGTTGCATTCAAAACGTTTGGACAAACCTGGATTGATGTTCAACTGGATGAGTGCAAGCGTAGAGATACAATACATCATAATAAGTAAGTTAGAATAAATCTTGAGGTTCTTAAAAACTTGACTGATTCTGTTGTTTACCTTGGCAAGCAAGAACTGGCATTCAGAAGACAAGATGAAGGCACCAATTCCTCAAACAGGTTATTATTACCTTCTCTGATTTCTGACTATGACTGCATGTTAAGTACTTGTCAACAGCTACAGTATTCTTGGGTACCTCTAACAAGATTCAGAATGGCTTTTAATCTTTTCGGTGCCTCAGGTTCTGCTAGACGCAGAAGTACAGGAACCCAAGTACATAGTTGGAATGGCAGATTAAACAACTGATGTTGGAAACGAAGCTCAGCTGGCTTGTGTTTTCAGATATGTGACTAACAGCAGCCCGAAAGAACGGTTGTTCTGTGAAAATGTGTTGCATTTACTAAAATAAAAATAATAATAAAAATGTTTTTAAAAAGACCAAAATCCCATTGGGCTTATTTTATTATTATTATTATTATTATTATTATTATTATTATTATTATTATTATTAAAAATACACATAATAATAAAAATGCTTTTAAAAAGACCAAAATCCCATTGGGTTTATTTATTATTATTATTAATTTAATTTTTTTTAGATTCTATTGATTTTTTAGCATTATTATTTAAGACAGCCACTATAATATTGTTACCTTTATTAAAAATGTGCATGGATTAATCTACCGCTCTACTGCTTAATCAACTAATGAGCAATGCTTGGACCCCTGTTGTTTCTTATGTATGTCAATGAGTTAGATCTGGGGATAATTAGAAAATTTGTCAAATTTGCAGGCAACACAAAGCTTGGGGGAGTGGCCAACACGTTTTCGGCCACCCAGGTAATCCAAAAAGACTTAGACTGCAAACAGACCTGGGTAGAAATGTGGCAATTGAAATTCAATGTCAACATATGTAAGGTGTTACATGCCACTGACAAAAATGATTCAAATACCAAATAGGGGGTGTAGAACTAGAACAGGCTCACTAAGATAAATACCTTGGTTTTGTAGAAGACTGATCACTGTCAGCAAACAAACAATGCTGGGAATCAATGAAAAAGGAAACAGAATGCTTGTGCAAATAGCCAACAGTGTGCAAATCCAAATAGGTTATGATGAAGCTGTTTAATGCACTGGTGAAACCACATTGTGGCTTGGAAGGCTGAAATAACTGAATCTATGTAGCCTACAGCAAAGAAAAATTAAGGGGGCATAAAGTCTTTACAATCTTAAAATGACTTGACCTAGTCAGCCATAACCATTACTTTAAGCACATTACTAAAAACAGGACCAGAGGTTGTAAAGCAAGTGGAGGTCAATTCAGGACAGATCAACTCAGGAAGGAACACCTTTTTGCACAGAGGGGAGAAGGGTATGGAATGGATTTCCTGTTTTGTTGTTGAAGAAGAATCATTTGGATCCTTTAGGACCCCGCTTGACAAAGTTTTGAGATAGATCAGATGCTAATTTGCTATTTTTTGTTATGTGCTTATGAATGCAAAATTGTGAACAAAAAGAATCATTGTTGTTTTTTAAGCCATATGATAATTTTTCTTTCATGAAATCAGATTTATTGTGTCTTATTTTTTGCTGGAAACATTTCAAGGTGAAGGACATGAGCTATGAGGAAGCATATGGAATGAATGAATGCACTGCTTGCCTAAAGGTATTTAAACAGACTATGGGGTTGAAAAACCGTTCACTGTGAGCTAATTAAATCATTTAAAGGAGCTGAGCCTTTTGACTTTAAAGTTAAGCAAATATGTTAGTTGTTTTCTTTGAGTTCACATTTTTAGTAGTACAAACGTATTATTAATTAAACAGATTATTGATTGAATTATAATTGAAATTTTATACAGGATACTTCGTGTTCAGCGTTTATGGTTTATTCCGAATTTTACCAAAAAAGTACAGGATTTTTTTTTTTTTAACTGGCCGTCGATTTTTACTGATTTATAGCCCATTTTTGTCTATTATTCAGTATTTTCCTGTTACTATTTACTGGGAAATACACAATATATTGATTAAATTGCTGTTTTTTTTTGACTTCGACATTGTAATAAGCAGCCCTACACGTATCCTAGGATACAACAGACTTTAAGATGTCAGAGGACCAAATAACGTTCCAACGTGGTTCTCTGTCACTTCACAAACACAATATCATCTGATTATGCTGGCCAATCAAAGTCTGATTATTGTGGCAATTGCGCGGTAGTACCTGCTAGCTTGATCAAAAACTAAATTGAAATACTTACATGAAAATATTATAATTTTAGTGGATGAGGAATGGGGAGAAAATGAAAATCAGTTTATGACTATTCAAAAGAAAACAAATGTTTTGAAGTACAAAAAGCAAAAATAGCAGAAGTGGGTCAGATGAGGCAGAAGACGCTTACAAAAACAAGAAAGTGAACAGAGACAAGCAATCTATTTATGTAACTTTTACACAAGCTTTAATAAAAAGAGAATGCAGAATGACTGTGTGTGACAGAAAGACAATGATTCTTGGTGGTAAATCTCCCTCCCAACCTGTGAGGGCGCTAAGTAACATGAACAGAGTACCCTGGACTACTTGGCCTGACACTTCGTTCTGAGGGTTAAAAGGAAGTTGGTCATTTAGAAAAGGGGTGGAGCTTCAGTACAATAACTCATCGACCCGGAAAGGAAATGATGCGGCAGCTGCAGATTAAAGGAGCTGGTGCAATCATTTACCAAGGGGTCATGAGTGACAGTATAAATAGAGGTTGAAGCGACGTAATCTGTTCCTTCGTTTTGGTTAATGAAAAGTGGGATTACAAATTGAGTAATACACTCTGCTGTATTTCTTAATATCATTTATTGTTTTCTGTTTGTTTTGCCATCAGGCACTCATCATTAAACAAACTTTGCAGCTGGATTATAATTTCCCGTCTGTTCATCGATCACCTGCACCTGCACACTATTAACCACTTTAACCACTTTGCTACACTGTGTTCATGAGTTTGTCAGAGCGCTGTGCTTTGCTGGACAGTCACTGTTTATTGCAGAGAAGTATGTATTGGTGACTTTGTGTGACAGTACTGTCCATCAGTTAAAAAAAAAACACTGCCTAATGCTGACAATCTTAATAGTAAATATTCGACAGAAAATAGTATTGCTTTAGTTGGTAAACTTATGGAACACATTGATAGAAATGACCAGTATGATTTTTGGTGCATCTCCCGATGGCTTGCATCATCCAGTTCTGTCAATTTTCTTTTCTTTTTATGATTTCAGGGTGAATAAACCTGGCTTGTTTTGTGCTGAAGTCATGTTCATACCTTCTGTAGATACTATTTCCGTCAGGATAGTGATGGCCCAAACATTTGGAAACTACCAGCTAACTCCATATTTTATATATGTAATATATGTAAAAATTCTCGATTTTTTTTTTAATGATAAAAAAACAAAAATGCAGAACACTAAGGTGATTTTGACAACACCAGGATTCCTATTTCAAAACTGAGAACTGAGGTGTGTCAGTTTTAGAACAGTCACTTTAACACAGTTATTGTTTTTTTGTTACTAAGGCTAGGGTATGCTTGCGTGAAACATTGCAATACTGCTAAATAGGCCAATAATATGAATATGTAGAATTGAAGAAAACAATGTCCTATTGTAAGTGACAACAGCAGTTGTGATGCACAGTTCACCTGTTACACTCTGTAACTTGCTTTGGATAAAAGTGTCTGCTAAATGACTAAATAATAATAATAATAATAATAATAATAAAATAATAATAATAATAATAATAATAATAATATAGCAATACCTATCCTGACCTAAGATGGCTACCTTCAAAGCCTCATTGCTCAAATGAAATGTGTGTAAACCACAGGAAGTCATATAAACCTATATACAGAGATTATTATTAGAATTTGAATATATATATATATATATGCAAGATACAAACAACATATTTATAAATAAATCCTGAGTTACAAGCATGGTGAATAGATCCAAGTCATGCAAACATTTGATATTTTGATATCGATATCAAACACTATTGTGGTGCATGGCTTTTGTGTGAACAATAGGTTACACAAAGTGTTTACATGCTTATTGACAATAGAAGTCACAGAGCTTAAACTAGTTAATGAATGGAACACACAGGCTATTCCAAGAGACATCAAACATGACAGTTCCAATATAACAATAACCTTCAGGCAGTTTGTCAAGTTCATAGAGTTGCTTTTTGAGGCTTTTTTTTTTTTTAGAAAGAAAAAAAGGACCGATGACAGTTTACTGTAACTGATGTAACCTCCTATGGAATCCTAACATCTCTTTGAGGAAGGCCCCACATAGTTCACATGAAACATGAAACATCAATACTGGTAGTTTATTTTGGTCTAAAATAAGCACATTGAAGATTATTACTATGGGGCTATCCTGCAAAGTGATTTAGAATCTTTAATACAAAAATTGCACTTCAGCTGACCTTCACTTCAGCTGACCTTCTTAGGTCTACAGAATCCGTGATGTTGCTAGAGAAGTACTGGTGCTTTTTCATTGTAAGAGCTTTCTATTTTTTATTCAATTGTATTCTTTCAGTATTTCATAAACATTTCGAGGTTATATCAGGGATGTGCAATTAGGGTAGACAAGGTAGGCACCGATTGCCTTTAAATAAAAATTAAATTTTTTTTATATTAGTTTATTATTGTTTTTTATATAACTGTCGATAATGCTTTTCCATTTACACCCAAGCTCTGTGTTAGAGGAACGCAATATCCACAAAAGCTGCCTCTTAAGCTGATTCTCTTTACCATGTATTAAGAAGTGTTTAAGCAAATGATCAATATGGGATTCAGGAGTGAACTGGGGAAAGGCAGTGCAGAAGAGGCGTGTCAGGTCAAGTTTGAGAAATAAAGTTAGTCTTAAAGAGATTTTTAAAGGACGGCTGACTGAAATAGGTAAAGCTCTCATGGGCAATTTTGAACAGAAAGTTATTAAAGTACATGTGTACTGCTGTGGGATTAACTTGGAAAAATTCACTGTTGTGTAAATTTAGTTTCCATTTTTCAAACTGTTCTAGCGTGGACAGGGTATGAGGGAGGGAGAAGACAGGGTCGGAGGCATATAATAGAAGGTTGTCTGCACATAAGGGAACCTTTTGTTCCCTCCCTGCCTGAACTATCCCTTGAACAGCACAGTTGCTATGGAGGGAGATAGAGGGGGGTTCAATTGCAAGAGCAAAAACAAGTGGAGAGTGGGCAACCCTGCCTGCAACCTGTGGACCTTTAAAATCATGGATCTCGGACACTCGCCTTCCCTCAGCTTTGCCCCAGCTATGAGATGGGCACTGTTCTGAGAGGGCGGTCATTCCAGACCCAACGGGCCATGGACCTCCTAGAGGAACTTGGACACAAACTCTGTTGGATTGCCTTTTTCCTTGTCCTCTGGAATCCGGATGACACGCAGGTTGCCTCACCTCAAGTGATTCTCCAGGTCGTCTATTTTTGCTTGCTGTTCATTGTTTGCGACCAACAGGTTAGTGCAGTTTGTTTCCAGGGAGCCGAGGCAGCTCTCCATATTTGTAACTACTGCTTCAACCTCACCCACTCTTGCAGTAAGATGAAAATGCATCCTGCAACTGGGCCATTGCTGGTTTGAGTTTGGCTTGTAGAATGTCAATCTCCCCTCAGTGACTCGCCGGGACAACACTTTCCCCATCCATGGGTTCGGTCCTCTGCAGCTTGTTTCTTACCTGGTCACATCAGGCCTTGGTATGGTGTGTTTGACGAAAAATCTGAAATATTTGCATATGAAAAAAGGTAAAAAAGCAGTGGCATTTAATTTAATATGTACTGATCAGTTCTGTATAATTATAGAGGATTGCAAAAGATAATTGTAAAATAGTTAGGAGCTCGCTTTGAGTCCCCTCTACTCCAGTGGTGGCCAATACGTGGGTTACAAATGATTTTTGGTGGATCTTGGGACAAATCAGAGCAAGCACTAACATATAAGCTTACAACAGTTTTTGTTACGGCTGATGGGGAGAGACGTCAGTGTCGTCCAGTAGCACATTTGAAAATATCCTGACAGTTTCTGCATATGAGACAAAAAAAATGCCTGTGCAAACTTACATTTTAATTTAGGCGCACATATGCGACTAGAAATTCCTGAAAGTTGACTATAAAAAATAAACATGATTTGTTTTCAACTGAGAGTATACAACAGAACAAACAAAAAAAGCTCACAGTTGGATCTAAACTCTCATACCTCAACTGTAATGTAGGAATGTAGTTTATTGTTTTTTCATGTGATCAAAGAGGTTTCAAAAGAAAACCTTGATAAACAAAATTCAAATATGTTGGCATCTTCACAAGAACTGAGCAATGTATGTCAGAAGATGAAAAGATGAAAATGTCAAGAAGGATTATGTTAGTTACAGCGTGTTCACAGTTGTAAGTAGCAAAATAACATACAAGTTCAACCAACAGTGGCTAAAACATTTTCTCCGGCTTAAGTTTGACAATGTTACAAAATCCATGTTTTGTCTGGATTCAGAGGAACTGATGGCAGGCAAGACTGCATTTCTAACAGGGAGCCAGAAGTTCAAACGTCAAAATTATATTAAAACACAGTACTTCAAAACGGCATGCAATGTGTGGAGAGGCATGCATCCAGAAACGTCAGCCAGACCATCCCACCAACATAAACAGGCAAGTAGTGCATCTGAGGAAGATGCTACCAGGCAGTTAAAAATCACTTAAGTTGGAAAAAAGGTTGTCCATTCTAATTTTGTTGATGCAAAAGTATTGAACTGCACAAGTGTTATGTAAGAAAGGAAGGAAAATAAGATTTGTAAATATTCAACAATAAATTTGAACAAATTTGTGTATTTTTTTGTGTGCCCCGAAATTTTACAGTGTTACCGTAGAGCCCAAGGTTTCGAGACTCAAATAAAAAAAAATGCTAGTAAATTTCTGTTTTATAACTGTCTGTGCTTAATATAAAAAATGCTTTGATTGCACATTTGTTACATTTTTGTTGTTGTGGTTGTTTTGTTTTATTATTGCTATCTTACGAATTGGACACGAATCGCGGAGCCCACTGAGATCCACCAAAATAGATTGCAGTGTTTGATATGTTAGGGTAGCCTATATAATTAGGAATATATTGAATGATGGGAAAACACAATATGGTTAAAATGTTCTGACACAGATACAGGCTTCTTAAATGAGCTTGACTGGAACAAAAAATAAAAAATAAAAAATCTGAAAATATATATATTTTAAAATAAATAAATATAAAGATATTTAACATCATGTCTTTTACCTGATGCAGTGTTGCTAATCTATTTGCCTACTGACTCATAATGGTAACAGATCAGAACTGTGACTGAGGCTGGATTTTAACCAAACGCCATGGGTGAGAGAACAACGGATTAACTACTTAAGTGCTGAGATGTTCCACAATACCTATATTAAGACAAATCCAACACCTGCATTAAATCAACAGTCATGTTGAATGAGGCTTTTGACGCTGTTTGTGTCAACTTTACTGATTTGCATCTTCTTATTGAAATAATTTTATTGTAATTCTGAAAGGATGGCTTATAATTGTACTTTCCTAATAAGTAGCAATAAAATATTGTTATTGTTCATAAGTTTCTTAAGGGCAGAAGGGCTAATTAGCTGTGATTAAACTCATGTCAGCACACTGTGTTGTGGCAGTCAAGGTACTGTATCATGCTCAGTTCCTCATGATGCTAGCTTATGGTTTATGCAGGAAGTTAATTGGAATGACACTGTGAAAAAAAAAAAAACAAGTGGGATTTTGTTTTTGCCAGGAGACATGTCATGAGCAACACTTTGTGATCACAGCCTAAAGCATAAACAGGAAGCTAGAATATAGATGGCGCAAAAAAAGACTATTGAAAAGAAAAAAAAAGAATCCTGCCTCCTTGAATTGGACAGATTTATTGATGGGATGAATCATTCTGAAAGAGCCTAGCGGGCAGGCATATTAACCCTTCCCCTTTAGTAATATCTGCAGCTAACAGAGATACAGAGTAGAGTGTTAGTTGGGGAGTCAACAGATGTGGCACTGAATATATTTTTGAACTTACTGATAAAGGAAAACATTAGGTTATTATCATAACTCTGATTCCCTAAAATATAAATGTAACCATTACCAAATGGGTATTTACCTGAATCCTGAATAATTATAACAAAGCTGCTCTTTGAGCTTGTGCTGCAGTCGTGCTCATGCCCCTGAGGGATCAAAAGTAATGTAGCCGTAGATCTCAGCGTCATTTTTCCTTCAAGTCTGCTGCTTAATAATGGACGCAGCGACCTTGAAGGTTAATGGTTACATTTCTATTTCAGGGAACTAGGGTTATGATAATAACAAAATGTGAGATTACCGAATGGGTGAGTATACCCAAACCGTTGCAAGGGTATGGTTGCAGAATGATGGGAATGCTACAAGACTAAGCCGAAGGCTGCCTTGTGCATTATCATTCAGCACCCCAGTAATGAGTAGCAAGGTTGAAAAATTGCGGGAGAATTTCACCTGTGTTGCTTGTGTCATAAGGGTCGACTGGGAAGCTGCCCTTTGTTCCAAAACCAGGGTTTTGAGGATCCATGACTTTTAGTCTGTAGAACCTAATGAACCTGCCGCATTCCATGTATCCTTGATAGATGCACCCTGGAATAAAGCCCACGAAGTTGCCAGCTCATGGGCAGTTTTGACTGTGTTTGCTATCGACTTGGACAGCTGCTTCTTAGACAAGGCTTGACCATGGGGCTTTGCCCCATTGCAGACAAAAAATAGTTCAGACTGCCTCCAACTTTTTGTCCTGTCAACGGTAGTGCCCGAACTGCGCTAAGTGTATGGAGCTATCGCTCCCTTTCACACTGGAAAGTAGGTGGATTGAAAGCCTCCAATTCCAGAGACTGGTAGACATGGAAAGCCAAGATAGTCTTCGGCAAGTTTTGGTTCCGGTTTGGTAGCTTTGGTACCGGTTTGGTACCAGTTCAGAACTGGGTAAGTTCAGCACCGGTTCAGTGACTTTGGTACCGGTTCAGTGGCTTCTGCACTGGGTTGATGCCGGGCAGTACTGGGTCGCTTTGGTACAGATTCGGTTCGGTGTACTTAACACCTGTTTATTTATAGCCTCGGTACGGGTCCACCAAGTCGCAGCTACCGGTCGGTTCGGCACCGGGTACCATTGCAGTAACCTCAGTCCCAGTTTGCTGCTGGGTCAGTGATCTCGGTACCGGTATGTACAGGTCCACTGGGTCGCAGTCACCATAGGTGGCAATGTACAGGGATGCCCACCTGTCAGTATCAACATGAGACTGAGGGAAGCCTATTTGTTGATGAACTAACAGCCTTCGCAAAACAACATTGAGATACTGTGGTTGTAATTGCAAGCAAAAACAAGCCAAAGCGAGTATCTCGGCCCTGCACAATACTTCTGCTCTTTCTGCATGTGTGCTGAGCACCACGTTACAGACCGGTATGTGTGTGGTATCTGTAAAATAACAGAAATAACACAATGAGAAAAATTCAACAAAAAATAGTAATTTAACAATTACATATGTAACCCCACTTCTCCCTAATGATTATTTTTCTCATCAGGGAAAGCTATGGGTCCTGGGTTCTGTTTAGTTAAGCAATAGGGTACGTGTGGTGTATTTCCCTCTCCAAATGTTCTGTTCTATAAGAATTGAAAATCTAACCTAGTGGAACCAAACTATAAAATAACAAGAACAAAATAGCGATGCCTCCTCTCTGCTGAAACTGACTAACAAGGTTAGGGGAAAGAAACAGCAAATAACTTTTAAATAAATAAATAAATACATTTTTTTTACAGTTAACACTTTCCTGTGCAGATAAGTATTTTATTTACACAGAAGAAAAGAAGAAAAAAGGATAAAAATAATAAACATGCAAATAATAAATAACAATGTTTTCCTCAAATAATACACTCTCTCAGTGCAATGGGATGCAACATGCATGGTGTATTCAAAAAGGGTGCACAACTAATCTAATGTTACAGAAAGGAAAGGCTGTTAGTTATTACAATGACCACAACATTAGCATAAATGGCTAAGATACTAATATTATTTATGGTTAATCACTAAATGATATATTTTGCATTAGTATTTTCAATACTCTTTTCTCGTTTTAATCAATCATATTTTATATCAAAATGAACAAGAATTAATTCAACTTCCCATTCAGAACAGAATCCAACATTCCAGTAATTAATTTATCAATCTAGTTTTACTGTGTTCATTTAGTTTAGACGTGATCTACCAAGCCGACAATATGTTATTAATCTCAATTGATTCTATATTCAAATTAACTCAGAAATGATCAAATTGTCTGCATTTATTAGGCAACTTCTTTGACTTACACATTTCAACAAATAAAATACATTTCAGGAAGTTACATTCTATTCTTAGAACAATGTATCCACTAACTTGATAGCATTAGCTACAGTTAGTTTCTCAAGTCGTAAAATGCTTTATATTTGATATGCTGAATACTTATCGCTTTTCAACAAAGGAGTCCATTTTTTGTTTTGTTTTTGGTGATGAACATTGCAGCTTCTCCCATCTCTCTCAGTTTCAAGTCCCATTGAAAGAAGACGGTGCTTTGGTTGAAGTATGCATTGTATTGCATCAGCTAACAAAAAACAATAGTTATTGTCAAAGTGAGGTAGATCCTGGGCCCTGTTCCTCGTAGCTGGTTTAACTAATTCAGGCTAATCAGATGTTAACCAGATTCGATTAACCTGATAATTGAAGTCAGGCTATCTCCGTTCCTCGATGGCGAATATAGGCTAAAAGTATCTCGTTAACTTGATTCCGACTTAAGAAATCTAGATAATTGCTCGTGCTCGTGCTACCTCAAAGGGAGAATCGCAGAGCACTGAAACAATGATGTTCATGAAAGATGACGTCAAAAGAGAGAGCAACTTTTTTCAGCCTGACTGAGCAAGAGTTTATAATGGAACATTTTGAGGAATATAAAAGCATTATCACAACAATGCAACATTGCTGTTGCTGCCAAGTCCAGGGAGGAAGCATGGAAAAAAATTGCAGATAAGCTAAATGCGTACTTTTTTTTTTTTTTAATTTGTGGAGCACTGCACATGCGACAATGATGTTGCAGGATCTGTCACAGATCATCTGAGGATAATTTAGGTCAAGTCATGGCTGGTGTACTGTATTATTCAAAGTCTGGCACCTACTGTCTAGCACTGGCATTGTATAATTGTCATTAAAATGTTGGATTATTTGCATCAGTTGCTGAATTGTAGCTCATTTTTAATATCATGTAAGCGATAACGTCATAAGTAACTGTACATTAATGCTGTGAAAGGATTTCCTGTTCACAAAATCTGCCTCATTTGGGTGCCTTGATAGGGATCTGACTGCAGTCCACAGCACCAATGACGTTGAGGAACTCTGCATAATAATGTAGCCTACTGGAGAAGCGACAATGATGGGATTACCTATTTATTAAATTGCATATAACCTAGTAAATTACCTGCGACTGCATAGAAACCCTCTTTGATGACGTTTCCCCTTGTATGTCCCGGAAATGTGATGAACACATTAAGAAATCTCTTTAGGGCGAGATAGACCCTTCGGACTGCACGGCATGCAGCGGCTTTGCCGATATTTTCAGCATCGCCAACTGAGTATAGGAATGCAGCACTAGCAAAAAAGCACAGCGCTATGCATATAGTCTGTGTTTCTTTCAACGCACGGCTGCGTTGGGTTGTATAGGCAATGGCTCAAGTAGATTTATTTGGTAAATGATACCTTCACGACCAAATCTATAGCACTCAAATACAAAACATCTGAATGATGCAAAGGATCTTGGCGATCTCTCGATATTCTTTCCCTACAGAAAGCTAATCAAATTAAAGTTGCTCCTTGATGTATGGGATCTCCAAGGAAGAGCGCTGCCATTTTAGAGTGTGTGTCAAGTGCTTTCATTGGGTAGAAGTACAAGTTTTTATACATAGATCAGGCTAAGTTAGCCTGCACTGGAGCAGGTTTAAGATTAAGGATGTGTTGCTATGGTAACTTAGTCGGCTAGACTTTAAGCTTGTTTCAAGAAACGGAAAAAGCCAGACTTCTGTCAAGTTATCCTGAGAGTTATCCGGTTAACTCAGTTAGCCAGCTACGAGGAACAGGACCGTGATCTCTAACAGTCCTGCAACAATATCTTTTGCTTGTCGGAAGGTTTCTAACTGGAAATAGTTCCATTGATCAGACGTAACTCACAGTTCAAAGAATGCATTGCAATTGAGAAGTTATGTAGTTTGTAAAAGTGTTCTTGTTGCTACTCTTTTTTTTATAGGCTTCGGCACCTTCCAGAGGCACAGCTGCTGGCTCTTTGCTTCAGCGCTAGAGCAGTAGTAGTCAACTCTGGCCCTTGAGATCAATTCCAGTCCTGGTTTTTATTTCAACCAGGTCTTAAATTAGTTAATTGCCTCTTAACAGCTTCAATTAACTACATCAGAACCTGCTTGGAGTAAAAACCTGGACTGGATTGGATCTCAAGGGCTAGAGTTCCAGGTTTGGATCTCAAGGGCCAGAGTTGAGTACCACTGCGCTAGAAGATTCATCATTGTGAAATTCATGAATGACATAAGATGAAAAAAGAAAATGAACACAAGCCAATTAAATATTTCATCCAGCAACTTGTCCCTAACTTGCAAAGTAGTTAAGGAGCCAAATGTTCCTCCCTTGTTTTCCCCAAAGCCTCTATGACAAATGCCAGTGTCTGAATGGTGTCACATCCTCTCAAATAGTCTAGTTTCGGATATATTGGAGCTTGATTAGCCAAGGATGAGCACTGTATCCCTTTTGAGCTTCCTAAGCATCAGTGACTTACTGAAATTATTGTATCATCAACGGATGTCATTGGAAAACACATTCTGCGTTATGCTGCAAGTTTTACTGTCATTATATATCAGTGATCTGTCGTGGGAGGATCAGAACTGACACTCTTTGATGCATTCAGGGCCTGGATTTTCTCCTAGAGCAAAAGGTTTTGGCTTTATTTTAGTGCTGTCATGCAAGGTGGAGGTTCTTTTTCCTTCTTCCTTAATTGAGAATTCCAGTCATTACTGACAGTGGCTCACTAGGGGCAGTCTGCCATCTGTCTTCATCTACATGCAGGCTTACTGGCAGTGGATAAGATGCTCTAGAGAAACTGTCTTTAATGTAGCTGTCTCCACAGTTGAATTTTGTAATTTCTCGGGTAGTGGGCTATGTGAACTTAAGCATTAAATTGCTATCTTGAGATGCACAGTACTTTATAAAGTGTATTAAAATGTTCCACAGAGATCTTGGCTGGAGAAAATGAATTTCTGTCTAATCAACGGGGGCAATAGTGCATATAAGCTGCATAGGCCAAACCATTTATTTTCTGCCTCCGTAATTGAGCAGATCAATGCTTTGCATTTGTCTGTTGGAGTATTGGCATTTTTTTTGGCCATAGTTTAGAATATTAAAAGGAAATCATGATTGTAAACCCAATTTCCTTAATAAAAAGAAAAAAAAAATATGCACTGACTCTGCTAGCAATATGGTAACTGTCCAGTACAGGTTCAGGACTGGATAAAAAAAGTTATCATACATACCATTGTCTTCACAGCTCAGAAGATAACAACAGATTGCAGACAACCTTGTCAGAATATATACAGGTAGAGAGTATTGTATATTTACAGTATATTATATATATAATTGAAGGCCTTTTGTTAATAAAACTTTACACATATAGTACACCCCTTTACATTTCACAAATGTCAACCATTCTGCAAATGTGTATTTATTATATTCCCCTAGAATATTTTCTGTAACTCTTTTATATTCATTAGTTTAATGGAGGATACTCATTTTTATTCTGCAGAGCTGATCCATAGGACGATAGCATCGGGTGTTGTGTTTCTTTAAGTTCTTTGTTCAATGAGAAATTCTCTTCGCATTCAGATGTCCAACACAGCAAGACACTCAGCCCATAATTGATTCATCAAATATTAGCTTTTCCTTTTCTTCCGTAGCAATTCAGGTTAATATAATTCCTTTCTAAGTCATTTAAACAATATGTAGGTTTTATCCCAAGTTCTGCCCTCCATTTCTCTCATCCAACCAGCAATTTCACTAAAACAAATGACTTATCTTTTCTGTGACCTTTTACAAACTTACACACAATCAGTATCTTCTTGTTCCAAAATAAAAAAAAAAAACTAGACACCAACCACCTGGAAAATGCTTAGTCTTATCTACATTGCCATGGAGACCAGGGAAGCCTGTTCTTATTTATCACCATCTTTTAGAATGTAGATGTGCTTGTGCAAAATAAAAATATGTTTAACCCTTTAATTACACTTATGGTCCTGCACATGGTTGCATTGGATTCGTTCAGAATATGACAAGTCTTCAATTAAAGTTATGAATATGTATAATTGTAGCTGCTACTATATGCAATACCTCATTTCTGTTTACATGTCTTGTGACGTAAGTTGCTGCTGATTGAGAAGTCATGTCATATTTGTAAAAAAGCTATTCTGAATAACGTTTTGATGATCATCTGAGTGACCTCTTGGTGGAGCATCCTTGAATAAGCAGAAAGTGATTCCCTCTAGTAGTATAAAAATATTCAAAGAAAGATCTTTAGGGACTATAAAAACCTGTAGCTTTGGTTGAAGACGGTTGGAGTTTTCAGAAGTGGAGAAAGTGAGTAAGAGAGAAATGATACTTGTTTTAGTTATTATTTATTTGTCTATTTGTTTTGGGCACCGTGCCTTTTTGTTTCTGTGAAGTGTTTTGTTCAACTGTTTTATTTGTTTAATTATCAATAAAATGCCCAGCAGCGCTTACCTCGCAATCTTGTGTGTCAGTTCTCTTCCTGGTCTGACGTCACCACAAGGCCATCTTGTGACACATGGTGTCCTGCATGGGATTGACAATGCCTCTAAGACACATGCCAGATGAGCTATTGCAGTTGCAATTTTTTGTTTTGTTTTGAACTGTATCTCTGAAGAAAAAAATGACATATGAGGCCTGGTTCTATAATTAGGTGTGGCAGGAGGATGAATGGACACCCCAGTGTGAAAAGTGCAGGAAGTTCGGGCATCTCCAGGAAGAATGACCATACGAGGACCCCCTTTTTTGGGAGTTGGTCCACCGGGAAGGGGTAGACACCTCGCATGACTGGTTCAACCTGAACTAGTGAGCTAAGGAGCCTGAGCATCCAACGCCCAGAAGGGGGGAGCCTGAGCATCCAGAGCTCAGAAGGGGGAGCCCAAGTGTCCTGCGCCCAGAAAGGGGAGGCCACAGCGTCCACAGCCCAAGAAGGGGACGCCGCATGACTGAAGAAGAGCCGCACCAGTCGGGAGACTACCCGCTACTCCCGCCTCCACCGCTAGAATGAGACTACTTGCAGCTCCTGCCTTCACCACCAGAGAGACTAACTGCAGCTTCCACCTCCACATCAAGGTGGCATACTGTCATCTGTTTTTATAATAAAATAATCCACTCTTAGTTGTCTGCTTCCTTCTTTTTCCCTGCGCCCGAACTTTACAAACAAGACCAGTAGCTGTGTCGGGGTTAGGGCATCAGGATGTCTAATTATTTGTTTGTCTCTTTACGTTATTGCGGGGCGTTTTATCCCGACCTTCTCATCTCAGTTTTTTAATTGTACCCACAAACACATTGTTTGAAGTTGTGAATTTGTATCACTCATTAAACTGCAGAATAAAGTTAGCGGGAGCTCATTTATATGTTTGTTTACTCCAGCACAGAGCCCCACATAGCTACTTATTCTGTATTGCTCGACTTTACAATTTCTTACTGTGCCATAGAATTCCCTAAGGATATTATTTAACTGTTCTTTTGTAATTAATTTATAGTAAAATTGTATAATTTTTTTTTTTTCAGAAAGCCAGTCATTAGAGGTTTTAACTACCCAATGTGTTTGTTTAGTTACATTTTTGTACCTCAACATGACGGGTTAACTTTATCTTTTCTTCAGATTTGGAAGAGTTGCTTTTATGAATTTTTCTGTAACCATTCTTCAGTTGTCTTGGGCGCAAACAGTTCAAAATATTTCAAAGGTTTCAGTTCAAAGGTGTTTTCTTTGATGTTGCATGGCGCAGTGATATGTGGTTAGCACAGGTACAGTGCTTTGCCGTTGTTCCGAAACAGTTCTTAATCATGACATTGTGCTAGATATTGTTACTGCTTAGAACGATCAGCCACAGTGTCCAGCATTCTTAACCCTTTATAAACTACGCAGTGAAAGCTGCTGTCCATCTAAATGTTGTTGTGTTGCTTAGTGTGTTCTCGCTTAAGATTGTATTACTGATTCTTATTCCACCCTAACCTACCAAAATAATCAATGTATTTATTTATTTCCATTATATGGGGCTTGTCCTGCATATTAATGAACCTGTTCCTGCCCATCTGAAACTGTGCCAGAGCAAGCAGGTAGGACAGATGAACCAGTCAAAATGCTTAACTTTGGGGAAGGAGTCGGGATCCAATGAAATGTTTTTGATTGAACAGGTTGGCATTTAGCACCGTTGTTATGAATTCAGAAGACATTTTGACGAGAAGACCTGTAGCATAACCGATGTGAAATTAAAATAGCTAGTGAAAACATATTTATGCCCAGTGATATGTTAATAAAAAATATCAAAGGAATCGCAATGATGTTGAAAAAGATGCAGGAAACTAGGGAAAGTAATGCATTGTCTTTTAAATGCTACAGCCTGTTCAGTAACACTTACATTTTGAGAAAGGGTGACGGGGTACTCAATCTCATTCTCCAGTTGGTAATTCAGTGCTTCCAAATTGTTTCAGTTATGCCTATGTACTACTGGAGATGAATAATCACTTTTCTTATTATGAATGAGATTATTTATTTTTTTTTTTTTAAATGAGGGAAACAGCAAGAGAATATGAGAAAGAAAATCCTTTCGAAATACAAGTACAGGTCATTGGTAAAACCTACATTTAACAAATGTGTGTTTATCCGTAACATTCAGGTGGAATTCAAATGCCAGATATGTTTTAATTGTTGCCTTCCAGCATTTCTATTACTTTTCTTAGGAGTTGAAAGGAAACAGCTAGCTTTGAACTATTTTGATTTTAGACTGAAGACTACTTCAATTCTTAAAGGGACACTCAGGCAGATACTCCCAGTGTGCCTGAAGCAATTCATCCATAAAACAGACGTGTCTTCAACGCTGTCACTTTCTAACTCTCTTTTACAAACCAACAAGTCTCTTTGATAATTCCAAACACGTTGACTATAAATGGCAGTGTTTGCTCTAGACGTAATTAAATGCGAGTTATCAGATAATCTTTAAAGCAAAGGTACTATTAATAACATGTAATCCAATTACAATTAGTTTTATTAGGTTAGGAAAAAAAAAAACACACAAACATTTATTACATTAACAGGATTAAATATCATTCTTGTGTGATTATCTTTAACATGGTTCTTGTGTGCACTGTACAGAAAATATTTATGTTCAGGTACTTGTCACAGTTATCTCTACATACCACAAGGCATGTTTGAGTTTCCTCTTATAACTTAGTAATATTAACTGTTGCCAAAAAAAAAAATAAATAAATAAATGCAAATTGTATTTTGGTGAAAGGCTTTGACCTAGTGTTACTGTATCAGTGAAAAGAAATATAGAACAGAAGGTGTTAATGGAAATATGCATATTAGTACCCTGAAGGTGTGTATGGAAGTTCTCACTGGGAGATCAGGAAGGCTGTTTCGATTTGGGTTTAAAATTAGGTGCTAAAATTAAATACATGAATAATTTAATTAAACAAAACAGCCGGCAACCACTAAAAGTGATCAGCTGAAAGAAATGTATACTTTTCACCAACAGAAGAAGTTGCCTTCTCAACACTTTATATTTCTCTCAATTATAACTAAAAGGCAGCCAATAATCAACAAATCTAGTTGCCATTTATGTATTGTTTTTTTATCTGTGTAACAGGGGTGTAGAAGGGGTATGGTTAAGTACTGACAGACAGAGGTTGAGTTGACCACACCATGTAGGCATGTAGGATTTATTTACAATATGTGCAATTCTTATTGCAGTTGCGGGTGTCCACCATTAGGGTAAGACCTAGCATGGAAGGACATACTGTACACACAAGTGTGAGCAAAATAATAAATACAAAACCAAACACAGTGGGATCAGAACAGCTAAAAATAAGAGTGTGCCAAAAACAGCTCAGCGCTGCTCCCACTAGAAGGGTGGTCCTGCCCCAGGAACCCTCTCCCTAGCACACTCTCGACTGAACTGGGTGGGATTAAAATCCCCTAAACTAATCCCTATTTTATATACTAAGGATCCCGGTTAAACACATAGTGGTCTTCAGTTGCACTCCTGACCCTGGTTAAACACACAGTGGTTGCGTATTTGGTTCTGTCACTCTGGCTTTACACACAGACGTGAGTATTCAAGCTGATAGACCAAAGAACAAAGGACTGCTTTTCCTGTTTTTAAATCATGTGGCCAGGGTTAATTGATAAATAAATTAATCAATTAATACATGGCCATATTTCACACTTGTCTAATTGTTTGATCAATTGATTCTCAATCCCAGGGTCATGGGTGACTACTGGGACATTTAAACTCTTTAGACATGATTATTACATTTTGTGTGGTTTTTATTGTTTTGCACATTTTATTTATATTTTTGCGTTATTAGAAATTCATGTACCTTTAGATTGCATTTTTATGTGTGCTTGTAACAGATTTTGTAAAGCTGGGGATGCTCACAGGCTTTTGCTCTCTGATTATGAGAGCTGTTCTGCCGGTTGCTTTGATGAGATCCTCATGGCCTGGGTGATAGCGATGTGCTCCAATGGCACCAGTTTATTCTAGGGCTGAAAGATGAGAAGGTATGGCATTTGAAGAAGTGCATCGAGAAGCAGTGTTGTATGAAGATGAACAGCACGGGTGAATGAGAAGTCAACCTGTCTGCTAGGCAATGAGTAAGGATGCTATTACATGTATGCAAAGAACAAGGAGTTTAAACAACAAGTGTTGAAGGAAGTAAAGAGCCAGTGAAGTGAAATGACATGGGAACTGCTAAAAAAGCTGAGGGCTGAACCTGACCATCGAAGTAGAAGTCCCCTTGTGGCTTCGACCTCCAAAGGTGCGACCCCAGAGTGGAAAAGAGGAAACTCGGAGGGGCAGCATCCATGTATACCCCTGCAAAACAGGTGGGATGCACGACGTAGGCTAATTGCCAATCTGCTGTCGTTGTGGGACCTCTGGGCATGTGGAACGGCAATATGTAGGATAACTTAGCCTGTGTTTTTGATAGATACATGTTAGAAGAAATAATTGGAGCAACCTTGGCCCACATCGGTTTTACAGTTGTGCCTATTTGCTTTGTACTGGGCAAGGTTGTCCCGATGGTTGTCCCTTCTCTTTTCACTTAGTGGATATGTATATAGGGTGTGTGTGTGTGTGGGATGGGGGAGTGTAAGTATAATGGCAAAAGCATTTGAATGCAAAGTTATAATATTATTAGCCATTAAAAGTTTCAAGATGTGATTTTATATATATATATATATATAAAGTTATGTGTGCAAAAGTATTGTAACAATCTGGCGATGGCGTTGTCCTGGACAACAAGTTGTTTGTTTGTTTGTTTGCAATGTCTCGTTTAGTGCTATGTATATTATAAAGGTATAGGGCACACTGTGTGTGTGTGTGTGTGTGTGTGTGTGTGTGTGTGTGTGTGTGTGTGTGTATGCGTGCGTGCACAGGGTGAGCAGAACCTTCCCCTGAGGCTATAAGTGTGGGGTGGGGGGGGGGAGAGCCGCGAGTGGCAGAAGGCGCAGAGACTGAGACCAGAGTGATTGCTGTGACTGTGAGAGATAGAGTGTGAGTCTGGAAGTGAGGGCCTCACCTGAGAAGCAATGAGATGAACCCGGAGTGTGTCTGCGAATTCAAGAGAAGAAGTAGTGAGCATGAGTGAGAGAAGATAAAAATGAGTGAAAGAGCAGTGAGTGAGGGCATTAGTGTTATTTGATTATTTTGCCGTGAGCCCCAGCCCAAACAGGGATTCACTGTTTGTTTTATTTTTAGTTCATTTATTAGAAGCAGCAAGTTCAGATCCCATGGGGGGGGGGGGGGGGGGGGGGGGGGGGGGTACGCTTCTTATGGGGGGGGGGGGGGGGGGGGGGGGGGGGGGGGGGGGGGGGGGGGGGGGGGGGGGGGGGGGGGGGGGGGGGGGGGGGTTGGGGGGGGGGGAAAAACCTGACTGGCGTCCCCCCCCCCCCCTCCCCCCCTTCCTTCCCCCCCCCCCTCCCCCCCCTTCCCCCTCCCCTCCCCCTTTTCCCCACTTTTCTCTCCTCCCTAAGCCCCTTTTGGGGGGTCTCTTTATTTTGACTGGCCACAAAAGGAACAATATAATACACACGCGAAGCTTTTTTAAAAGTACACAGTACCCTTTGACCTTTTAATCTCCTTTGTCTGGAAGAAATCCTCCTATCAGAACATTAAAAAACCTCAATTTAAATATTTGGGCTGCTTTTTTAACACCATAACCACCTACAAACAACACAAAAATTGCACAATTGGTAGGTGTAGGTGTCATGTAAACATATGTTTTTAAATTATTAACCAGCCTTTTGTGGCCTTGGAGATAGAGGGGTTGGATTAAGTGACGCGCGGTTGTTTTCACTGGCTTCTGGTGATTTTTATTCTGTCTTTGCTCGGTTGATAAAACACAAAGCTTTAAAAATGACTCGTTTACATATTTGCTGGGGGGACTTAGTGCACAGCTGATACGGCTCATTGGTGCTGCGCCCACATGATGACAACACCCCACATGTCAGATAGGGAGGGGACCGTTTTTTAGGAGGACTGCTTCTTTGCATGAAACTTAGATCCTCCCATTTTAAACTGCCAATCACTTTGGAGTATTATTTATTTATTTTTTTAAAAGTGTAACTCATTTAATAAAAATAAATGGGCGATCTTTATTATAAAAGCTTAGAACTGACAGATGCTTAAAAAAACAAAAAAAAAAAACAAGATGGCAGCCTGCCAAACAAGAAGCTAATTCAGGTGCATTCAAAATCCTTTTTAAATGTTTAAAACATTTTTGGAGTGTTTTTAGATATGTTTAAGTTAAAAGAAAACTGTTTGCAAAAGCCAGTTCATTGTTGATTTGATTAAAATCTAAAATAACGATTGACCTCCCTAATAAGAGCAACTAATTTCAAACACTATAAAATGGTAAGGGGAAAGAACATGTCTATAGTAGATAAATCTAAATGTAAAACTAAATTGCCAAAATGGTTTAATAGCTCAACTAAAAAAAGAGAATATTCAGCGAGAAAAGACACTTTACAGAGTGTTTAAAAGGGACCAAGAACAAAATATGCAGAAAGAGTATATGTAACTGCAAACGCAAGTCAAAAGGGAAGTTAGAAAGGCCAAGAGAAATAAAAATGAACATTGCTAAGGGGGCTAAAACCAATTCCAAAATGTTTTTCCAATATCTCAACAGCAAGAGAACATTCAAAGAGGAGGTTAAATGTCTAAGAGATACAAATGGCAAAATCATAGTCAAAGAAAAAAAAATAGCAAATATATTAAATGATTACTTTTCACAAGTTTTTACAAAGGAGGATACAGACAACATGCCCCACATGTCAACCTGTTCCTATCCAGTTTTAAATAACTTTGGCATAACTGAGGCAGAAATGTTAAAGGGACTAGGCACTCTTAAAATAAACAAATCCTCTGGGCCGGATGAGATCCTTCCAATAGAACTTAAAGAAATGAAAGAAGTTATTTACAAACCACTAACCAATCATGCAACAGTCTCTTGACACAGGGGTTGTACTGACAGACTGGAAACTTGCAAACGTAATACCAATCCACAAAAAGGGAAACAAAACTGAACCAGGTAAGTACAGACCAATAAGCCTGACTTCTATTATATGAATAGAAACTATAATAAGATCCAAAATGGAAAATTACCTATACGGTAACAGTATGCTGGGAGACAGTCAACATGGTTTTAGGAAAGGGAGATCTTGTCTAACTAACCTGCTTGATTTTTTTGAGGATGCAACATCGATAATGGATAATTGCAAAGCTTATGACATGGTTTATTTAAATTTCCAGAAAGCTTTTGACAAAGTCCCGCATAAAAGATTAATTCTCAAACTGAACACAGTTGGCATTCAAGGAAACACATGTACATGGATTAAAGAGTGGTTAACATGTAGAAAACAGGAAGTACTGATTAGAGGAGAAACCTCAGAATGGAGTGAGGTAACCTATGGAGTACCACAGGGATCAGTATTAGGTCCTCTGCTAATTAATCTACATTAATGATTTAGATTCTGGTATAGTAAGCAAACTTGTTAAATTTGCAGATAACACAAAAATAGGAGGAGTGGCAAACACTGTTGCAGCTGCAAAGGTCATTTAAAATGATCTAGACAAGATGCAGAACTGGGCAGACACATGGCAAATGGAACTTTTTCGAACTGAAAATAGAAACAAGGACCAGGGGTTACAAATGGAGATAAGACAAAGGGGCATTCAGAACAGAAAATAGGAGGCATTTCTTTTACACAGATAACTGTGAGGGTCTGGAACCAACTCCCCAGTAATGTTGTTGAAGCTGACAACCTGGGATCCTTCAAGAAGCTGCTTGATAAGATTCTGGGATCAATAAGCTACTAACAACCAAACGAGCAAGATGGGCCGAATGGCCTCCTCTTGTTTGTAAACTTTCTTATGATCTTATGTTCTTATTTAAAGCTACTTACTCTTCAAATGTATTACCAGTATTAGTAGAAATAAGCTCAGAATTGTGGGTCTAAATCAACAAATTTACACTCATATCTGGATAAGAACAGATAGAGAAATGATTTTATATCAGTATCTACATCAAATATGCTGATAATAAATGCTGACGTTTCTCCTTTTTCACACAACTCCAGGTACTGGTTCAGGTATTGGGTTAGTGTGCTTGAAGTCTTCTATATTTATCCCTGCTTTGATGAAACAATAGCAGACATAAGACAATTGACCTTGGTGTTAACAGTATTGCCTCATACTCTGAAGCCAGCTGTTCAATCGCAGTCCCAGCCATATCACACAATTGACTTGGCTACTGCTGGTATGAAAATAATTATGGCTGCAAGGTGTTTCACTGCTATTCCAGTTTTATTCTTATGAGAGTTATTTTGTGACCTTGAAACCTTTTCCAGGTATAGTTTTATAGGATGCCAGTTTTGTAAATTCTTGCTCATCTCATTGTTTAGTAAACAGACCACTGAACACTTGCCATGTACAAAACAATTGAATTTGAAGATTACAAATTTGAATGCTGCTGCTCAACATATTTAGCAATTTTACTAAAGCTCATTAAAGGGGGCATTTTTGTGAATAATAGGCACTAACCCTTTTACATTGTGTATATCAAATATATGCATTGAATATATCAAATATATTTCTTTTCTGTAATGTGATGTAGTAAGTGTGCACAAATTTTAAATAACTAACTGCTGAGCCCCACTTGCTAGATCAGTTGATGACAAAACATGGTAAATCAATGCATGTCAGTATCTGAGCCAGTTAGAAAAACTAAACATTAAAAGCATGCCCATGTCCAAGAACTGAAGAAGCAGATATATATTTTTCAATCCTAAAGAATAAATCCTTTTCACTGGTATAATGAGAGATGCTGTTAGCTTTAAAGTCAAGGTTCAATCTCTCACAGCCAAATTACAAGACAAATCAATAGCAATGTGTCCTGTAGGGTGATATATACAGTCTACAGGCAGAAAATACCCCCTTTAGCAGCCTGGCTTAGCTGAATGATGGCTATCTATTACATGAAATTAAAGGGTAAAGAAAAAATGAAATATTGCACAAATTGAGAATGTGGTTTAAGATTAAAAATAATAAACTCTCATACCTGAGGCTGTGTGGTCCAGTGGGCAAAAAGAAAAGGGCTTGTAACCAGGAGGTTCCCGGTTTAAATCCTGGCTCACTCAGTCTCACTGTGTGACCCTGAGCAAGTACCTTAACCTCCCTGTGCTCAGTCTTTCAGGTGAGACGTTGTAAGTGACTCTGCAGCTGATGCATAGTTCACATACCCTAGTCTGTGTAAGTTGCCTTGGATAATGATGTCTGCTAAATAAACAGATACAGGTAAAGGGCCTCTTCGCAGCAATGTGACACATAAAGCTTCACTCAGTTTTATTTAAACCACAGATCAAGTGATAATCCAACATGCTGTAGTCTCACACATTGTATACAAGTTATCCGTTTCAAGTAAATTACAATTGTAGATGTCAGGCTTTCCTCTATACTGTTAAGGTAAGTATAACATTTTAGAATTCTCTTTATAACCCTTTGCCCACAGGTTGTTTTAGATTTCAAACTGATCACCCGGACCGTCCCAATGAGTATACAGGAACCACACAAACAGGTAAGTAAAATAATGATTTCTTTATTTCTGGAAATTTAGGCAATCAAGTACAACTTATTTTATCAGACAATTTGCAAAGTCTCCCCTTTCAACCACCTTGCACATTATCTCCATTAAAAAAAAAAAAAAAACACACACACACACACAACATCTGTGCACTTAAGTAAAACCATTAAAACCTTCCATAACATATTTTAACAGGTTACTTGTGACTTCAGTAGTATTACAATTATTCCACTAAACACAATATAAGCAGTAGTTTGGTAAAACAATAGTTCCAGTATATTCGCATGTTCTTCCAAAGGCCAAGAAAAGTCAGTTTTTAGGTCCTGTACTTCATCCAAGTCGTCAAACACTGTCCCGGTGGAAACAGAAAGGTAAAGCTGAAGGTAACTAGTACAAGAACCTCCTAATCCGTTGGTTTGTCCTGGTGTAAGGCTTGTATTTAGATCCCTTCAGGCTTGGTCCCCCATTCTCCAACACCATGATGCAGAATCCTGCAACGGATGAACAAACAGCACTTGATCGCCACACTCCCTCTACGTCCCTGGTCATTCACCATGTACACACCGATCTCGCCCCTCCCTACTCTGGTTTGGTCTTCCAACCTGACCACTGGTGCTTAAGTAGGGTAGTACCTTGCATCTTGGGTGTGTACAGGGAGCTGTCGGTCCCTTGGCTGGTGTCGGTTTGCTCTTCGGTCATGAAGGTGGGTACCTTGGAAGGAAGCAATACAGACCTTGTCATAAACCACCATTAATACTGGTAATCTAAAACTTTCTGCCAAGTGTCTTTACTTCTGAAGTACTTCAACAGTAGAATTCAAGGATAAATACATGGCTTTGCTGTCAGATTCTGACCGGTCCTTCCTTCCATAGTGCTGCTGTGCCTATCTTTCTGTATTCCCTTTAAAAGCAAGGGTGCCCAATCCTGGTCCTGGGGGGTCGGTGTCCTCCTGGCTTTTGTTTTAACTGTCCCCAGAATACTTAATTGGACCAATTAATAGAAGCTTAATTGGTCCAATTAAGCAATTTAGTGTACAGTTGGAACAAAAATCAAGAGGGACACTGGCCCTCCAGGACCAGGATTGGACTCCCCTGCTTTAAAGTAACAAACAAACCTTGTTGTTTACCATCCAGGTTGTTCGGTCGGTCGATCGGTCTCCTCTGTTCAGTATCCCCTGGATCCACACACTCCATTCCTGTATGTTTGGTTCCCTTTTTATAATGGACTGTCAATGATTATTATATACTAATTTCTCCTATTCACTCGTTCTGTATTACAAATAATAACATACTTAACAATTAGACATCACACAGAAATACAAAATAAGCAACAAAAGTGCCTCCATTTGGGTAATGAACAAAAATAACGTGTGAAACATAAGAAGTGCAAATTAATATAATAAATACAAAAGCAAAACATAATGTGCACAACTCCAACTAATTAGTCACTTGTGATAGACTGATATTTTTTGATAATGTTCCCTGCTGAGCAAATATGCGGTACATGATCACCTTTAAAATGAACTATGAACATTATTAGAAATGTCTTACTTATTTAGAATTTCATGTGCTTTGCGACTAGATAAAGCCTTCCTAATATGCATCTCCCCTGTGAATTCATTTCACATTTACAAAATGTAAAATGAAAATGACCTCTGATTTCTAAGCTCACTTCCATTCATGGCAATATGCTTACAAGCTATGTTACAGTACTATACATTATGTGACAAATACTGAACAAAATTCTGAAATAAAGAAATCAAATCATTTTCGTTAATATTGCTCAGAATGTCAAGACACAAAAGCAATATGAAAACAGATGTGTGTGCTGAACAATATAAGATAATGTCAATAATTAAGGAACTGTCTCAGTTAAATGTTGGTCACAACCACTAATTTTGTGCAGTTGAACAAACCTTATTTTTCTTGTTGATTTGCAATCCGCCAACTTAGAGACACACTGTGTCTTCATCAGGTACCGTAGTTAATTACTATGACCATTTAAGAGAACCACCCTAGCTTATATACAGCTATGATACAATCATTCAATTAACTGCATTTATCTAAATATCAATTAATTAGCACTAAACATGACATCACTATTCAGCAAATGATTAAGACTATATTAATTAACATTCTAATGATCACATTTAAGTTAGAAATTGACATCCAATGTTTTAGATCTAATTAAAGATTAGTTCTTAATCAATCTACATGGAGTCAATTAAATATCTCAATTACATGCATACATTAAAATATATTAATTGACAATCACAATTGTTATAATTAATAGTTACACTGTGTCAATTAAAGATAAGAACTCAAATTCAAACATTCATTGAGATCATCTGGTTCCATAGTTCATATAGTACTGTAGTACAATATTACAATATATTCTTACAATATTATACAATATTACCTCCCCTATCTGGCAATACAATTTTTTCAAGTGCTATACATTTTAGAGTCATGTTTCATTGCCTGATAGTGTCTAGCTATTGAGTAATCTGCATTATTGTTACTGATAGCAGCTTTATGCTCTGTTATTCTAACTCAAATGCATTTTTTTGTTCCATAAAAAACATTACAAAATGTTCTTTCTATATGGATTTGATATAAAAATATAAATATTGGATTTTGTATGACTCCTTTCTGGGTTACAAGGTTACAAGTAGAGTTACAATCGGTTTCTTTCATACAAGGAAGTAGATGGTGAAATCTGACTTGTGACGTCACGGAGTGAACTCTGTGGCAGAAATGATGACAAATATTATTGGAAATACGTTGGCGAGAAGCTGTGATTTCACTGACTGTACTTCTTCAGAAGTTAATGAAAATGATGAGTGTAATGGGGAGGGCAGTTTTTTTGATGGCAGTGGGTTCGTTGTTGGTGTGTGTGGCATTCAGCCATATCAATTTGAGCCATATGAAACCAAAAGCAATGCATCTGACAAGTCTCCTTTGGTAACTGCCGTCCAATGGCCACAACAAGAGAAACTGCTTGCTGCTATGAACTTGAGAGAACATGAGAAAAATGTGAAGAACTAGACTTTTCCCAGAAATCTATAACCCAACACCCATACTTCAACCCAGTGTGCCTTAACTGTGGTGTATTAGATACTGCATACTACCAATACAGGCAACAATACAACACTGATGATTCAGAAAAAAGACAAGTATGTGTTTTTAAAGAAATAGGTATTACAAATACTGCATTTTATACAATAATCATTCTGCTGCTGGTGCCATGTCATTAAGTAAACTGCATTTAGATATAGAACATACACAATGTAAAATAAAACATCAACCTCTTTATTTTTTTTTAATGAAACTAATTATTCTCAATTTGCTGTTGCAAGAAATACCGCCATGTGGCATATCTTCAGTTTTGCTGTTGGTGTTGGAGATTTCTTGGCAGAGATGTCCGCAGAGTTATCCCTGCATGTGCGGTCTTAAAAATCAGGGAGACATTTCCTAGCCCGAATGGCGCATACAGAGGATTTCAGTTGTCTTTATAACAAATATATTTACATTTTAAAAATAAACAATTTGAAAATTAAACAATTGTTCAGTTCAGTTTCTTCAGAAATGTCCAAAACAGGTGTCGCAGGTTCTAATGTTCACTTTTAAATCGGCTCTCTTGGTTAAGAATGGCTTGTTCCTTTGATGGTTTTTTGTACTTACGGCACATTGAACATCCTTAGACGGACAAGCTTTGTTCCCATTTTGGTCCATCTAAAACACAATCTTTCAACCGGGCAACATATTTTGTAATATAAAAGACTATATGTAAATATTTTGTATCTGTATATATTAAGTTGTTTATATCACTATTACATTAAAAAAAAATGCAATGCTCTATAATACATATGAACCCATTTCGAGAAATATTAACTTTGTTTTATTTTTTATCAGCATGTAGTCAAGATGTGTCAGACATTTACCACAGAAGTTTACTCCATTAATACTAAAACCACTGATCCAGTTATTTTGACCCGAATGTAGTTTTGAATGGGTCAAAATGAAAAACTGCACTTACTGTATATCCTCGGGCCCATGATTTTCTTTACTGTGTGCGCTCCCCTTTTCAATTTTGGGAAATCAATCTTGTAACATGCTTCTCCTTGCTCTTGACTGGTATTTTCATTGAAAAAAACTAGGAAATTCTCCATACGACAACCCCCACCCCCCCTTATATTTCAAACAAGTCATCAAACTCATTTTCTACAACATCGTAGTCTGGATCATCACATTCCAGGGGTTCAACAGATCTGGTATCTTCAGAGTCTGTGTCTTCAATTGAATCATCCTCCTCATTCACATTGTATTCCAGCTGAGACCATTTTTGGTAAAATCTTTACCTGAATATCTACACAGCAAAATTAAGAAAACAATCTATGAAATACTTGTCGGTCTCCAATATGCGCTGGGTCTGCTGACAAATATTGTAAATGTAATATTTAAAGTTTTTTTACAAGGACATTTTTTTTTTCTTTACCTATTGAATTGACATCGGGGTGTACTTGAATGCCAATTTCAATTGTTAAACTATATTGATTTAATCCGTCACCTTCAGTTGTAATTGGAGTAGCTGTGGCATCATAGATTTCCTGTAACACCTATAAGATATAACTATATTTATAGTATGTAATGTGGCATACCAGTATCATAAATTAATCTTGTGTGCTGACTGTAGCACGAGCATTTTGAAGTATTTTAATGGTTTATTATTATTATTATTATTATTATTGTTATTAACAATGATCGATCTATTTCGGTTTCAAATATAAATTCGTACTTCTACTTGTTTGTTTTCTAAAGTTTTGCATACTGTATCCTTATTTAATAATATTAATATAATAAACACACAGGGTTTGCTTACAATTATTGTAAATAAATACATATTAAAAAAATAACAAAATAAAAATTAATATAGGCTACAATAATTAATATATAACATTTAAAGTACAGATTACATAAATATACATAAAGCAAGGGGCACTATGACACTGTTAATCACCCTTTTAGTCTCTCTTTCAAAATGCTGATCTTAAATCTAATGGTGACATATAAGCAGGCATACCTGCAGACAAACCCTCACTGGTATCGAAATCAGACCCCCTCAGCCCACTATGTTTTGTCTAGAGGCTCACACATTTATAACGAGATGGTATTGATTTCTCTACCATTGATTCCTTCTTTAGTCTAATTGTAGGATATGCATCGACTCTCAGTCGAGGCTGGATACCACAGGACCTAGCCATCGCTGTTATTTCATAACACTGCTCCTCAAAATGGGCCGAGCACAAGTGCGACCATTTTGTCGGCTTCCTCCAGAAGGATCTCATTTTCTGGACAAATGCTGTCCAAACCCTGGCAACCTTTAGGTACTTTGGCCACATGCAGTTTAAATCTGCCTTTCTGTTGCTACAACCACCTGCGACACATCGACTGGGAGTAATGATCAATTTTAGTAGCTGTTTTTCACACACATAACCAACGGTAACAGGCAGAAGCATGAAAATCAGTTCACTCTTTGTCAAGCCGATTGTTCAATGAAATACCTGAGTGTAAAAATGTACTTTTAACATCAAAATGAATCATTTCTTAGTCCTACATTTGAAAACTACTTATCAATTCTGTTTTTAGATTTATAAAATAGTAGTTTGGTGTAAAGTTAGGTAGAGGTGTTTGGGTTCCCCTTTAAGATTTCTTTTGGTTTGTCCAATGTATGCAAAGCCACATGGACATTTCAACATATAGATGACATGAGTTTTATTACAATTAATAAACCCCTCGATTGTGTATTTTTGACTTGTATGTGTATGATTGAAGTATTTCGTATTGTATATATTAGGGCAATGGATGCATTTACCACAATGATAGTTGCCATGTATGGGTGTTGTTAACCAAATCTCTATAGAAGGTGATTTATACATTGAGGATACAACTGAGTCTTTGATATTTTTACCATGTCTAAAACAAAATCTCTTTAATCATTCACATACAGGTCAAAAATACACAAGGGGTTTATTAATCGTAATACAACTCATGTCATCTATATGTTGATCCTATCCAACATTCAAATGTCGTTTTGTGTTGCACCCTTAAAAGAAACACTCACAAGTCTGTTGTCTTCTCTTTGTTGCAACTTTATTTTGTCTCTGTTCGTGTTAGCTTTTTAATAAAGCAAGGCGTATCATTTCTTTACATCCAAACAGCATACTGTTTCCATATATATAATGTGTGTGTATAAAAAGTGAGATAGCAATGGGCTGGTGGTTCTTATTGCTGTGCTAAGAAACTCATTAATTTATTGCATTATAGAATGTAAGTACTGAATATGTCTAATTAGAATTTCCCTCGCTGAAACTAGGGCAGACAATTCATCGCCCAATTTGTCTCACAGTAATACTGTTGGGTCGTGAGAAAAATCTCAAAAACATCTGCCTTGATCACAACACCCATCTAAGAATTATTTTGTGTAACTTAAAGATCAGTCTCAGAAATAATTGGGACAGGGTAACTAAAACATGTTACATAATTAATCCTAGACTTTAAAAAAGCAAGAGACCGTAATTAAATGCATTAGAAATATTTGAGAGCATGTGGTTCTGTCTGCTTTTCCCTTACGGCCAAATTGTGGCATTTTATTGTTGAAGAATTACATTTTAATGGCTGTATAACTGTGTCTTGTTCTGTGGATACAATCGGGTACAGTATTGTAGTTAAAGTTAACCACTTCATTTTTTTAAGTTCACATGATCACATGATTTTTTTTCTTCTTTTCATCTTATTGGAACATTACTCTTCATGTGTGGTAATGCACATACCAGGCCTGTAACTGCTTGTTCAAGACAACCTTTTGTGCAGTGGTTAAGATCTGGGCTGACGTGTTAATTTCATTACCTCATGCCTGACATCATTCTTGCTCTTTACAAAGAGCAGCTGAGTATATTTGCCGTTGCTAATTGTGGCGAAGAAGAGGCCCTATACAGTTCAAATATGTGTTTTTGTGGCTAGCAGGCTTCTTGGCTCAAGAGTAGGGGAACAGCCTGGAGCCAAGATGGCCACCTTTTGTACAGCCACACTGTTTTAATTAAGTTAAATTTGTAGTGTCTTTTAAGAAGTCGATTGATTGAATGATTGATCGGTTTGGATTGTAGTTCTGGATTGGCGGATCAATGAGCCAAATTGGCCACCTGAGAAAGACACCACACTATAAAAAGAAATGTTTGGTGGAGAAAGGAGAGGTAGTTTAGTGAAGGCACTCCCAAGCCTTTACAGGAGAGAGTGAGTGAGAGAGAGAGAGAGAGAGAGAGAGAGAGAGAGAGAGAGAGAGAGAGAGAGAGAGAGAGAGAGAGAGAGAGAGGTTAGTTTATGCACAGGGATAGCCGTGCTCAGGTGCTGTTTTGTTTAAATTATTTGATTGTTTTTCAAAGCCTTTGTTTTGTTCCGGAAAATAATAAAAGTACGCTAAGGTACAGAATTGCAGTCTTCCAAGTCTGGGTTTGCTATTTCTGCTGCTGACCAGTCTTGAGCGCAACACCACTCCACCACATAACCTTTTCAAATGTGAGGTCATTAAAATGTTTTATAGATTAACTGGTTCTCCCAAAGTTATTGATGGTATTGATTGCACCCATGTGACACTGTGAGCACCTGCTGGGAAAATCTGCCCTTTATCAGCAGCAAATGTTTTTATTGATCCAATTTTCCAGCTGTGTGTGATGAAAACTGTGCTACAACAAAAACCTTTAAAAAGATAAATTTGACTGCTGTAGCAGCAAGAACCAGTTCCAAACTTGTATTAAACACAGTGCAAAACATTATCCAGTCAAAACCTTTTAGTATAAACCTAATGAATGCTAAGCTGCTCAGGATGTATGCTAGAATCAGTTGTGATTAAGGAAGATCTTAAATGCCTGAACCTAGATTACTATTTTAATTACAACAGTGGTACAGAATAATGCATGAATTTGTGCTGTGACTTGAGGAGCTAAATAAAGACAACTTGGCCTCAGTTTCTTAACTGATCATAGTTTTGTTTTGATCCTGAGCTTCTATGTGCATGCTAGAAAATAGAAATTGCTCACCTGCCTCTTGGCAACAAGAGTTAGAACTCTGTCTTGAGCAACGAGGAACTGTGGTACGACATCCAGAGACGCCAAAGTGATGTCTGGATATCCAGGGAGAGTGATGGAGGATCATCGTCGAGCAGCCAAGGTGCAGCCTCCAGGGATCCAGGCACAAAAACTGAGGACCTTGTAGTTACAACAACAAAGCCCACTTGTGCGGTGGTGACTGGGGCTTCAATGGAGGTGGTCTTGTCAAATACAATTCTTCCTCTGCCTCAAATGCAGCCAACACTGGGGCAGCTAGTACTGTCTGTAGCTCTTCTGATGATGTTGCAGTCATTACTGGGATAGCTGGTACTGGCTGTGGCTCTTCTGATGATGTTGCAGTCATTACCGGGATAGCTGGTACTGGCTGTGGCTCTTCTGACAGTGAGACTACTCCTACTGCTGTTGCAGCCAGTACCAGGGCAGCAGGTACAGACTGAGGCTGTTCTTTCAGTGGGACTCCTCCCACCGCTGTTGCAGCCAGTACTGAGGCCACAGGTACTGGCTATATTGAGGGGGCTAGCCCCTCCTCTAGCCCATGTGATGTCAGTTCCTCCCTTTCTGGAGTTAGGGATGGCAGCGGCTCCTCCCACTTTGGTGTGCAGGACGGCGGGCGCAGGGGTTACTAGTTCTGCGATTTCAAAGTACTTGCGAGGACATAGGGGTGGTCACTGCGAGCATTTTATAAAACACATCACAAGTGCTGTTACTTGTGATCACTCTTTTGCGATCTGCATTGAGAAAAATCAATAACTACAGTAATCAACTTTAAAGCACAGTGACCGATTACATAATTATGTACAATGGCAGGTGTGCCAAAGAGATCCAATTTTACAAAAGAAAAATTGATACAGTTATTGTAATGGTTGGTCAACAGAAATCTGTTCCATTCAGCAAGTTTACAGTAGTCACAAAGAAAAGGAAAAAAGTGGCAGATGATCACAGATGCAGTAAACACTGTTTTGGGGAGGGGGGCAGAGAATCGGAGCCCAGATAAAACTGAAATGGATAGATCTAGTGAGCAGAATGAAATTAAAAGGCAGATGAAAAAGAGCGCAATGAGGAGAAAAACATTTTCTTAAATATAATTGGGGATGTAGATATTGCTGGTATTGAGAGAGGATTGGATGTAAGCCAAAAAAGAAAAGCAGATAGCGACGCTCTTCCTGCTATGTTTTATCCAATGTAAGTAAACACATATTTTGTTATCCATCTAAGTAAGCAATAATGAAAATAGATCAATAGTTATAAGTTACACAACTTGTTAATACAATGCATTATTATTAAAGTACCCACTGTCTCCCAAAAGCCACCCATCACCAATAGCTCCACTGATAAAGCAATTGTCACTATTGTAATTCGCCCAAATTAAACTGCCATTTGAATTCCCAGTGTATCAAATGACAGCATCTAGATATTTTAGCTTCTGAGATGTCTTGAATATTAATGGAATGAAAACCTTTCCTGCTGATGTACAGGTGCTCATTCACAGCAGGGGGTAAAATTGATATTTGTGATCCATCTGGCTAATTTATTGATCTAATAAATTGCACAGATTAGTTATCTCCCTTCTTGGCAATCTGTACTTTGATATTCCTTCAGAAGGATTTGACCCTAAATACCCTTTCGCTTCTGATTTCTCTGCCATATCAACGGCGAGCTATTCGTATGAGTGATATGGTATGTCCCCATTAGGTATGTCCTAATGAAAATTGCTACTGATGGTTGCTGTATGACTGTCGCAAGTTTCAGTGGAAATCAGCAATGTTGCAGCCCTGTGAAAGTTTATGAAAGTCACATCAGCAAAGTGCCTGTGACTGCAATTCAGTGCAATTCGTTTTTATGAAACAGGTCCCAGGCTGGCAGGGGACCCACTGGAACAGCCAGCTCAGGGTTTGCTAGTGTTGGCTTCTTTCCCACCGCGGTTGTGGTCAACACAGAGACAGCTGAGTTAGTTGGGAAAGGTGTTGTTGGTTTCCCAGAACCTCCTGAAGGCTCAGGTCGTCCTTAAACCTCAGGTCATCCTCGTCCTGCAGCCAAATAAGTCACCACCATGTTGCAACAATCTTGGATGTCCTGGTTGTGTACACTAAAGTAACATATCTAACGCATCCTGTCCCGTTGTACCAGGGTTCATATTACCAAATACATGGCGGCTTCTGAGTCTTCCACTTTTGACACCAAGTATGGAGGTGTTGGCCTAGTGGTCAGGTTGTGTGTCAGTGGGAACACACAAATATGCAATTGAAGTTTATTTATAAAAATTAAGAAAAAATAACATTTTATAACAAAAGTAAAACAGAAAACAAAAGCCTAGCTCCCACTGGAGTGCTAACAAATAAAAATCTACTGTAGTCACAGTGAAAAATAACAAGCGCTTGGAAACAGCTCCTTGCAGACATACCCTCTCCTGCCTGAGTCCAAAACTGACCGTCTGGCATCCATAGCCAGGTGCTTTTATAGCATGTGGCCGAGTTACTTACTTATCAATAAAATGATCAAGTCTGCCTCCTGTTCCTCAGTTTCCTATGTTTAAGTGAGGGCTTTTGCCATGCCACAGTCACTCCCCAATTAAATCCACATTTTGTTGACTGGCCTTCATAATGAGGTTTCACTGTATTTTTAGTGTGTAGTTATGAGTATTTGTAAATGTTGTTATCACCATTTATAACTTGCTATGCTTAATTAATGTAGTGTCCATAATACCATATAATGATCATTATGCCTACAAATGTGGGTTTTGTGTCTAAAATCTCAATTGAAAATCCACAAGTGATTTAAGCAGTATTATAGTCTCTTGAATCGGTGATGAGCTAAAAACTCACAGATCTCTGATGAAACCACTTGTTTGTTCAACACTCTTGCCCGGGGTATGTTGCAGTCTATCTTATCATGGGGTAAGTTAGGAAAGCTATTCGAAGAGTTAATAAATAGATACTTAAGTCCATAGCAATTGACATGGACATTTTTCAATTGTGTTCTCTGTTTTAATTTCCTTTACAACTGATTCAATAGTGAATAGTGTATCAATGCAACAGCTTGTCATTGGAAATACTATCTCAGGCAGGAATCAATTGCAAGCACCCCTGTCAGACATAACATTGCATATATATATATATATATATATATATATATATATATATATATATATATATATATATATATATACACACACACACACACACACACACACACACACACACACACACACACACACACACACACACAGTATTACTTCGATTTGACGGCGCAGCATTTATTTTAAATTCATCAAAATGACTGCGGCCCTTAAACCAAGGTCGGCCTTTATTAATAACATTATGCTTTACAAACGCTGCAATATTTTATTACATGATTTAAGGCATTTTAGAAGCGGCGCGTGAGAGGGTCCGATCTGCAGCAGTATACTCTTGTGTGTTTTGAGGTTTGAATGTAGTACATTTACTGACAGTTATGAGAGCCTATAAGGTGGGAGTTCGGAGGTCAGGGAGTACCGTCCAAGCGAATCAGGAGTGTGTATTGGTTGTTTAGGGGCGGGACAATGCTGGTGTGGCAGTTAAGAAGTCCAGGAATGCGACGTAGATTTTTTTCTGGACCAAAAATAACCTCAGAATATCAGCATGATTTCTGTAAAAACTCAATATACTGTATCCTATTCGTTTTTTTTTTTTTTTTCTCTCACTGTAACTTGCTTGTTTGTAATTTCTCTGCAAGATAAATTGAAACTTAATCTTATCATAGATAGTAAGCACGTTGTTTTTATTTGTAGAGGACTGAGTACGGGAATTACAATTTAACTGAAAACAAAACAACAAAACCACCTATAACTTCAGATGGACGCTGTTCTGTACGTAGTTTATCTTAGATTCACAACTGTACCATGAAGTAAAATGTGCTTACTATGTGTGCGTACATTAGTTTGTAATTTACGTGCAAGATTTATAGGTCTCTTCGCGGGCGTTACATGTACATTGACAGTGTTGCGCGTCTGTTTACTGTGTGTGTGTTTTCAGTATGGTGAAGAAAAAAATACCTTAATTATTTTTTGTCAGCGGCGTTTATTCGAGGGCGGCTTCTATTATAAAGCTGATATATGACTGCAGCATCAATACGAGAGCGGCGCCAAATTGAAGTAATACGGTATATATATATATATATATATATATATATATATATATATATATATATATATATATATATATATATGTGTGTGTGTGTGTGTATATATATATATATATATATATATATATATATATATATATATATATATATATATACATGTTTTTGTTTGGCAAGAAATTGCCAATAGTTATTTTTACATAAGAGAAACTTTTTTTTCTTTTTTTTTTAAATCAGCATACCATTTTAAATATTTACTGGTTGAGGTGATTAAGAATTGAAGCCCTTGTGGGGTTTACCATAATATTTGGTTTTCACTGTTTCTCTCTAGGATTTCTTTGGATTGAAAACGGAAATCTGTTCTGAATCTGGGTTCCATATACTGCAGCCCCTGAAATGTGTCAGATTTAATATACATATATGAATGGATGTGTATAGACTGGCTTCTTGCCCAATACAAAATACATCAATGAAAAGTAATCAAGGAGAAATATAGAGAACAACATGCCATATGCTCAAGAACAAGATAGTATCCTCACATACTGATATTTCTCTGGGTAAATAAGGTCCTAAGTGTTATGTGTAAAGGAGGCTCCAGTGTGGCAAGAACATACATATTGTTTCTGCTATATCCAGTCATATTCTAGTTTGTGCATCTCTGTGTATACTGAACATTCAAAAGGAAGATTGCTGTTTAACATGAAACATTGTCCCATAATACAAAAACATTTAATGTATGTGTAAAGTTATATAACAAAATGTGTAACACCTTCCTTATATGCATGTATGGGTATATTTACCATTGGGAAGAAAACTGATAGTTAAAGTTTTGTCATTGTGTCGTATACAAATAAAATATCAGCTGTTTAACCTTGAAAACCTTGCAACAGCTCTGGTCTGCTGTACACTTTTTCTGAAGTGTATTTTAAAAAAAAGAAACAGTTTACAACAGTTTTACAACAATGAATCAAGTGACATCCCATGTTGGCATGAAAGACATTTCATATGCCTTGCTGTCAGAAACAGGCTCGGTGGTGACGAAAGGCCAGGAAGGAGACACACACGCAGTACACTGTTATGCTGATTTATCAAAACAAAACGCCGATGGCCAAAACAAACATGCGGATACAAAACACTGAACAAAAGTAAAGTGTTGATTTATAAACAGCGTGGGTAGCAATTGTTTGTTTTTCTTTACTCACATCTCTGCTCTTACTCCCTGAAAACCTAACCCCAATCAGCAAACCTGTTTTTTTTTATTGTGGTCGATGGATTAACAGGCTGTCAATTACCTAGTTTCTTCCACAACTACATTCTGCACAGGCTTTCTCATACACGTGGTCAACAGCCAGTTTGTCAATAATCACCCTGCCGACCACGCATTCTCACGATTTTAGCTGAATGGGGCATTTTAACTACATCCATACTGTAAAACAATAAAAACAACAACAGTGTTTAAACCACAAAACAGTACATTTACATAAGAATAAAATATAACACAACTCCAAAATAAACAATACGCACAGGGGCGGGTATACCTGGCCACACCTACCAATAATGAAATTCCCTTTCATGCATGTGATACTGTTCTGTATACTGACTCATTCACAGCTTGCAACAGCCAAATAACAGCCTTCCCTCTAACATCTATGCAAACATGATTGTAAAAGCATTTCATGGGTTACTTAATTACTCTCCTAATATTATGTGAGGTTGAGAACAATGGGGTCTTTAGGGTTTAAAGGATTTCTCTGACAGCATGTTCAGTAATATTGTCAAATTCTGTGGATGAGATGATGCTCTTTTATTGTGCTGTGCCACTTGAGGTAATTCTTGAGTAAACTACATAAATTATGGCATAAGCCCTTGTTTTCAAGATGCAACCACACATATTTAATTTCTATTGGCTATTGAGTCATGTCTGTTATATTTTAGAAAAGGCTTTCACGCTTAAAAAATGAATAAGTGGATCACTTTGGCTGGAGCTGCCTAGAGGTAAGTCTAAATCCAATAGTCTGGGTAGCCTGTTTCACTAACTTTATTAAAAAGAAAAATCACTATGGGAACCAGAGTACAATGCAATGTAGAAATTGTACTGTGCATGCACCATAATGCGTTAAGGAGCAATAAAAAAATTAATCATTTACATATTTTTTTAAACTTCTGTTTCCTTTTGGTGTTTACCATTCTGAGTGGTTCAGCATTATATTGCTCTGACCTCGAGGTGTGCAAGGAATATTAAATAATAGTTTAAGCTGTGATCATATAATACCTTATTTGAATTCAAAATCATGTAGAACCCACCTCTACTGAAATAATCAGACTGGACAACATGTCTAGTCAATACAAAGAAACAGTTTTATTAGAAATAAAACTAAATAATGGAAAACTAATAGGGTAAAAATAATAAGGTGCAACAACTAAAGTAATACAGAAAGGAAGAATGAACTAAACTAAACAGTACAAATGAAAGTTTAAACAATGACACTCCACTCCTGCTGGTTGATCACTATGTAACACAATTTTTGTTCCTGGGTAGTAAGTGTTATTTCCTAATTGCTTATGCCTCAAAAGTATAGAAAGTGGCTATTATTCCCCGCAAACTTTGCTTTTGTGACCAGGACAGCAATATTTTAAAATGTTCCTATTTCCAATGAGAAAATGGGCGAATTTGTGTCTTTTCGTTCACATAAAGTCAGAAAAAAACAACATATGAATCCAAATTAACACGTATTTATACTAAAGTAATACAAAAATGACTACAAAAGATTTAGAAGTGAGTAGTTTTTTGAGATTTACAATTATACTGTAAATCACTTTCACGAATCAGCCCCCAAATGTAGTCTCCCATCATGTTTTCGTTATACTGTCCTTAGTAGCGGCGTTCAAAGTCCAGTATATCCTGGTGGAAGCGCTCGCCTTGCTCCTCCGAGTACGCTCCCATGTTCTTCTTGAATTTATCAAGATGAGCATCAAGGATATGGACTTTGAGGGACATCCTACAGCCCATTGTGCCGTAGTTCTTCAGCAGAATCTCAACCAGCTCCACATAGTTTTCGGCCTCGTGATTGGCCAGGAAGCCGCGAACCACTGCGACAAAGCTGTTCCAAGCCGCTTTCTCCTTACTAGTGAGCTTCTTGGGGAATTCATTGCACTCCAGGATCTTCTTTATCTGTGGTCCGACGAAGACACCGGCTTTGACCTTTGCCTCAGACAGCTTAGGGAAGAAGTCTTGAAGGTACTTGAAGGCTGCCGACTCCTTATCTAGAGCTTTGACAAATTGTTTCATAAGGCCCAATTTGATGTGCAGTGGTGACATCAGCACCTTCCGGGGGTCCACCAGTGGCTCCCACTTGACGTTATTCCTCCCCACAGAGAACTCGGTCCGCTGTGGCCAGTCCCGCCTGTGGTAGTGCGCCTTGGTATCCCTGCTGTCCCAAAGGCAAAGATAGCAGGGAAACTTGGTAAAACCGCCTTGGAGACCCATCAGGAATGCTACCATTTTGAAGTCTCCTATGACCTCCCAGCTGTACTCATCATACTTCAAGGCGTCCAGCAAGGTCCTGATGCTGTTGTAATCCTCTTTGAGGTGCACCGAGTGAGCCGGGAAGAGATGGGTACTTGTTACCATTATGGAGCAGCACGGCTTTGAGGCTCCTGGATGAGCTGTCAATGGAGAGGTGCCACTCATTCTGGTTATAGGCGATTCCGATTGCCTCGAACAGACTGGTCATATTGTGGCAGAAGCAGAGCCCATCTTGAAGGGTGAAGAAGCTGGAAAAAGGTTGGTGACGCTTCCTCTGATCTGCGACTTGCACACTTTCAGCCAACAAGTTCCATTGATTGAGCCTAGACGTGAGACCAAGATCTCTAATCAAGTCGTTGCGGTCTTTTTGGTTGGGGTAATATGGTTTTCTCTCCTCAGCTCCACCTCTGAAATTGTCATCTGGATCTACAACGTCTTCCTCGCTCTCTGACTTGCTGCTCTCTTCTAAAGACGGCTGCTCTCTCTCCGGAGGAGTGGGTACGGGGAGCTCATGGCAGTGTGGCACCGGGGCGATGGATGAAGGAAGGTCCAGATATGTGATAGCAGGTGCATTCTTGCCAGTCCGACGTTTGGAAGGGTCCACCATGCAGAAGTAGCAGTTGCTTGAGTGGTCAGTGGGTTCCCGCCAAATTATTGGGATAGCGAACTTCATGGCTCTCTTTTCCCCTCTGTACCATCCTACAAAAATACATTTATTTCACCCATGACTAATGTGTAAGAGATTCTCGCAACATTTTTCATATATGATATATTTTTTCAATAACATTGAAAATTGTAAAACATTTTAAAATGAAAAACTTTTACAATTTTAAAAATTTTAACAAATTTTATAACATAAAATTCCGAGCAACAATTGTCCATCTTACCTTCCAGAGATTTTTTGCAGTGCTTGCAGGTGAAATGAGGTGCCCAGGGTTTGTCTTGATCCCCGACAGGCATGCCAAAATATGCCTTGTAGACCTCACAAGCAGATGCTTCCACGGAGCACTTTTTCGCTCTTGTCTTGATAAATTGGCCGCAGACATAGCAAAATGTGTCTGCCGGATGCTTGCAGCCTCTTGATGCCATTTCAGAAAAATGCAGATATGTATCCACTTAGGCAGCTGGAACTAAACTGAACTGGTGGGCTTAAGGCCCCTGTATTTATACTACTATTTATATTACTGGAAAGTTCTAGAAAGTTCTAGAAGTTACTCCAAGTTTACTCAGCACTGAATCTATCTGGAATGTTCTGGAAAATAGGTAAATTTCAAAATATCACTGTCCTGGTCACAAAAGCAAAGTTTGTGGGGAATAATAGCCATTTTCTATACTTTTGAGGCATAAGCAATTAGGAAATAACACTTACTACCCAGAAACCAAAAAATAAATAAAAAATTGTTACACAGTGTTAGCAATTCAACGCAATCTATGGGCGATTCCCTTAATGGTTACAACCGTACTCCTGACAGTTATTTAAGATGAAGGTTAGTCTTACCAGGGGTATCGTTAGTAACACAAATATTTACTGTTGTTAATATTTGATAATCAAAGCACTGTTAAAGTGTCAAGGCATTCAAAACCGTCAGGTTTGATCTTTAGGATTTATTCAACGATAGTGAAGATAAATCCCTTGTCCAGTATTTAGTTTATGACTCTTTTTAAAAGCATTTTTTGTCAGTGGGGAGAGTTTGTGACTAGAAACCAAATAGGACCCCACTCTGTATATTACAATTCTGTTACTTTCATAAACAGAGTGACATTACGACCCACTCTGATGCTACAACCTTTTGAACTCACTTCAATACCATATCAGAGGTTTTGACTGTGTTCCATCTTTAAAAGGACATTTGACTTCACTTCTTCACTGAGTATGTCCTGCAGCTTTTTGTTGTATATTGAAAAAAATCGACAAGACCAAGTTATTGTTCTCACAGAAGCTTTACTGATGCAGACACAAGACGGCAGCTCTGTCACAGGGGTCCAACCTCCCACTGGAACTATTCAGTCCCATTTTATATAAACTTGCCCTGCATGGGAAAACCATATGGCGACCAATAAGAAAAATGCATCTACTAACAAGGAACACTGCACAGTAATGCAATAAACATTGCCTTAAAAACACAGCACTTCTCTCCCTTTTATTATTTATTTATTTATTTATTTATTTTTACAGATTTAACCTAGCAGGAGGTTTTATTACCCTTTTGGGACACCAATTTACCCATTCATTACAAGTATCAGATTCTGTCATTTGTTCTGAAGGCTCTTGGTCTTGAAGCTGGGTCTTTTCTTCAGTTGCCAACTCTTGTACATCTTCTATTTGTTTTCCTAAATCATCCCAGTCTGAGCAAGCTAACTCCTAAATAAATTTTTCAATCGTTTGATTCAATCAGTTTTTCTGCATTTCCCATTTACTTCCACCAAATATGTTACAGGACCCAAAACTTGCTTTACCAGACCTTGACTCCACTTCTCTCCCCCAATGTAATTTTTTACTAGTACCACCTGACTTGGAGAGATGCCTGTCTCTTTTCCCTGAATTTCTTACTTTCCATCACACTTGCTACATTTGGTCTAATCAAGGCTAATCTAGTGTGCAACTGTCTTTTCAGAAATAATTCTGCAGGTGATTTTCCTGTTGTGGCATGGGGGGGGGTATTTCTATAATTAAACAGAAAATTAGCCACACAGTGCTGCAGGGACCACCCTAAATGTGCGCTTTTATCCAGAGCTCTTTTAAAACTCTGCGCAAGTCTTTCTGCAGAACCATTTGAAGCTGGATGGTAGTGTGCTTTACTTAATTTCTGAGTAAAAAGGTCTCAAAATCATCTGAAGTAAATTGTGGCCCGTTGTCAGAGACAATCTCCTCTGGGAGACCATATGCAGCAAACAGATTCCGCAAAACCTCAGTGTTTTTTTGAGGTTGTACTCGGCATTGGAATGACTTCAGGCCACATAGAATGAAAATCTGTTACCACCAGAAACCTTTGTTTTTGCTTTTCAGCAAAATCAGTGTGAACTCTTTCCCATGCTCCTTCCAGCCACTTCCATGTGTGGAGGGGGGCTGTGGCAGGCATATTCCTGCTAGTTAGGCATACTTCACATTGACTCCCCATGCCAGGCCACCAACAATAACTACGAGCTAGGGCCTTCATCTTAACTATTCCCCAGTTATTCTCATGCAGCTCGTATAGCAACTGGTCCATGATTCTTGGAAAAACTGCAGGTGCACTAGCCACACCATAAGGCAACCCGTTGTATCTGAAGAGACCCATATGTGTATTAACAGTTAGGTATTCCTTAGACTCCTCAACTAGTACCATCTGTTGGTAGGCTTGAGAGAGATCTAAGTTGCTAAACTGTTTTCCACCAGTTAGCCAGGTGAACAAATTCAGGTTTTGGAATTGGGTACTGATCTACGTCTAACCAGGGGTTAACCCAGGATCAGTACTAAATACAGCAGAGTATTTTTCACACAATTTTCTCACAGCATCAGTTAGACTGTTTACCTCAGACCAGTCTAATTTAATTTAATTTTACATATCCAATCCTAAGATTCTATCCCTTAAATTTCTCTTGTACAACTTTTCAGACATTACAAACATTGCTGCACCCGTATCCACCTCCATTCTTGTAAGCACATCATTCATTTTGTCACACAAGACATAGTACGGCTTTACATACTCACATACACAAGTGCAAACTCGACCACGTCCTCCATTGCCAGATAACCGGCGTTTGTCTGAGACGATCCGAAACGCGGAGTTGCAGTAGTCATTCTCGGTGCTTTGCAAGCCCGCGCAATGTGTCCCATTTTATTGCAATTTCGACATTGGTAAGATTTAAATCTACAGTTGTGTGCATGATGATCCGATCCTCTGCAATGGAAACAGGTAGGCCCGCTGGATCCACTCTGATTTGCAGGCGTGGAAACGCTGGCCAATGACGTAGTCTCCAGCAGCGGATTCTTGAAAGTTCTGGAAGGCGGAGCTCGCATTGCATGTGTCGGCCGTGTGCTCCCTCTTTGAAACTGTGCCAAACTACTCCTGGTGGTAGAAAATATCTCTGCCATGTCTAACCAACACTTTACTGTGTGAAGAATTCAACAGTTTAGCTCACAATTCCTGTCTATTAAGTCCAAAAACAAATTGGTCTCTGAGTCTCTCGGCCAGACTTGTGCCGAACTTGCATAATGCTGCTAATATTTTTAAATTGCGGGAAAAATCCTGCACTCATTCATTTTGCCCTTGAATTCTGGATTGAAATTTAAACCTTTCAGCAAGTACATTGCATTTTGGTACATAGTGTTCTCTCAAAACTTTTAACAAATCCTCGAAAGCCACCACTTTGACCCCACCACTGATAAGAACACAGCTCTTTTTCTTTCATCTGCAACCTTGTTTGCTTCTAAAAATTGTAGCAGCCGTTGTTCATATGTAGAGAAACTTTACTGCTGTTCGCTGAACTGCATATCCACTCTGGATTTATTCTGTCCCCTTTTATATAAAATTACCCTGTGTGGGAAAACCATATGACAACCAATAAGAAACATGCACCTACAAACACAGAACACTACACATTATTACAATAAACATTGCCTTAAAAACACAACACTTTTTACTTGGCTCTATGCTCAATTAAATGCAAGATGCTTACAAAGCAAGGTTTATCAGTGCTAGTTTCTCTCTATATCCTGAAATCAAGAAATTGATTACACAGTATGTCCTTCTCCTATTTCTCACAGCAAGTTAAAAACACAGCACACTCAACATTACAACAGACTTTGAACATAATAAGTCCATCAATAAACCACTGTTATCAGTTTTCTGAGTTTTATTAAGTTTAATGTTAATTCATATTTCAGGAGCTATGTGACAGGGGCAGACTTGTTGGCTTCACGTGAGCCTCGCAGGAGAAGCTCTTGAACCGGGGGCTCGGCAAGGGTTTGCTGACCGTGAATCCCTGATTGGCTGAAGGGTAGGCCCTGAGGAGCGCCCAACCTTACTCTAGGAGAGAGAGAAACACACAGCCGGCTAGGGGGATCAAGAGCGATCCTCACACAGTATAGTGATGGGTTTGCAGAGTGTGTACATTGGCAGCGAGACCCTCCTTATAGCGGAAGTAGTGCCAGTAATAATAATAATAATAAATACAAAGCGTTCTGTAGATATTATTTGTATTGTTTGCCTTTGCAGGTCTGCAGTGTTCTCCCCCAGCATTAATGATATATTCCTATTGTAACCCTTTCATTACACAAATGGCAAACATTTTAAAGTTATATCCTTGTTTGATTTTCCATTATTTTAGCAGGAGTAAAAATGAATGAGGTGAAATTCCAAACCACTGACTCAGAGAAAACAACAAACAATGCTATGGTGCCCATTTATCCCCCATGGTAACCCCTGAGCTTTTGTACGGGAGTGCCCATTTAAAACCCTTTCTACCGCCTAAGCCCGAGTGAATGCTATGGTGCAGACATTATTACATTGAAGCTAGATATAAAGACATTGTGTTGCTGCTGTCACTAAACCCAAGGGAAAACACGTATTTAGAAATATAATACAAATCAAATTACTGCAGAAGGACACTACCTTTGACATTACCTTTGACATTTAATATGTAGTTTTTTTACTGACTTAAGGAATTGCTCATTTTACTGAGATCTATGTGCAGAAAAAGGCAATAGCATCTTTGATGTCTAGATGTAGTACCCGGGTGCCATTGCATCAAGGTTTTCTATCTCCCTTGTTCTCTGTGTGATATTAGCGCTCACTTAATCAAATGCTTTGAAGGGGAAGCTCATGCTAAAATACATCTCGAATCTTCAACCGACTGCTGTCACCAACCAATTTCTGTATCAACTTCTGTTAAAATCTCCCAATGTTAAATTGATGTTTTTCAAACACTGGTATTTATATTTTCAAATGTTGGTTTAGCGCCAATCCTTTAGGCAAAAAGTTATGCATCTACCCACTCACAACACTCACAGATACAGATGGGTGCAATGGTTCTAATATCTGCTATCCCTCATATATGGTCAATTAATTTTTTATTTTATTTGAAACCTGGTGCTGTGTACATGCTGTGATTATAAAATCACTTGGCAACGTCTTGCTATTGTGAAAAAAACCACAAAAACAACCCCAAAAAAACTTGTATCATAGGATAGTAAAACTTGGCAGTGGGAGGCAAGAACAAAAGGCAACAAAAAACTTGGACTGTCATCAGGGGACTATAGCCAACTGCTTTAATTATTACAAAATTAGAATACAGGTTACCCTGTATTGCAATTATATATATATATATATATATATATATATATATATATATATATATATATATATATATATATATATATATAAACAATTGTTAACGTATAAATAATTCTTCAGAATTCAAATCTCTGGGATCTGGAAACTTTCCATGAGGCAAAAAAAGGCTGATCCAAAACATGGCACCAGGACCTTGTTTGACATGAAGTAACTGTACTCTGCCATAGTCTGACTGCTTAATAATTCTGCAATGGTATCTAACTATCCCCATGGTAAAGAAAGGTGTACATGTTCTTAAACTATGACTAAGCTTTGGCTGAATGATTTTCTGGTCCACTGGGAATGAAATGTATATATAGCGTAATGCATTTTAATTGAGATCTTTTTCCCTCCATTTATAAGCCTGCCACCCATATTTTGTATAATTTGCTTGCCACATATTGCTCATTATGAAGTAAAGGTCGGTACAGGTAAAACAATCTAGAACAGGGTACCCAGCGTGAAAAATATCAGTTAATGATTTAAAAAATAAAATAAATAAATGACACATATTAATGTTTTAAGAGCATATTAATTATATTAAGTACATATTTAAATACTATATAGTATAACATGCATTTAGCCCCTTCAGATCTGTAGACTTGTGCAACCTTTTTCAGTACTGGAAACAACAAAATAATAATAATAATAATAATAATAATAATAATAATAATAATAATAATAATAATAATAATAATAATAATAATAATAATAATCTCTGTTTAAATACAGTGCTTAATGTCAACTGTGCATCATGGTGCAAGGTTCTTTGCGATATATCAGTCACAAAAGAGTTAGCGGGACATGTGCTTCTGTTTGGTTGTAACAGTAAAGTGCCATTCCTGTTCACTAAATTCTGTCTTGTGAATACATAACAATGGCATCCAAGCAAAGCATTGTGTGGAATTTCTTTACCAAGCAGGAGAAAATGGAATTTGCAGACTCTGCCAAGGAAATATTTCATTCAAAGGAGGAAGTACGGTTACTTAATACGCTCCACATTATTATATTTTTTTCTTGTATTTATTTGCAAAAAACTATATCAGCGCAGTAACTGCAGATAAAGCATTCCACATTGGAAGCCATGTGGTTATTATTAATGGATCACAGAGTATATATATTTGTATGAGCTTAACATGCAGCCTACAGCACTCAGTATTCCCAAGTGGTCTCCCATCTAAGTACTAACCAAGCCCAACATTGCTTTGCTTAAGCATTGCATGACAAGTTCGATTTGAAGAGCTTTTTGCCATCAGAGATGTTGCCCAGGGGTCACTACAAAGAAGTAGCTCTTCTTGACCCCCGATCACAGAGTTAACACTGACACTGACATAAACCAACAGGATGTTGTTCTGTTGTTTTGTTTCCGATTTAGTTCCTGAGAAGAATAGTCGCCACAGTTATTATTATTGAGGTGTACTCGCTGTGTGTTATTATTTTCTGTAAAATATTGACTTCCTGTCAGTTAAGAAAAGGCTTCTGCAAAGCATGTTTTACCATTGTCTTTATTATGCTGGGCCAGAGACCAGCACTTACAACTGTGTTGTCATATTTTCTACATTTTCTTTAAATTCTCAAATTACTCAATCAATACCCAGGTTGTAAAAAGAGACGGATACCCGGGTTTTCGGGTACCCGTGCCGACCTCTATTATGAAGCTTACATAATATAGGATCTACTGGAGTTAAAGGCTACATTTTAAGAAGACCTACCTTTAAAATTAGTTTGCACACCAAAAGTGAATTAGTGTAGTTTAGACAGTAAGCATCTTATAACAGCCAAGGTGCCCTAGCACCAAGGCACTTAAAATGATAATTCTTGAGACCCTTTCAACTTGCAAGGGTCCATTGTTCCCACCTCTATTGGATGGTGCTTGGTTTTGTCTGACTGAAAGCAGTTTTGTCACACTTTTATATTTAATAGATCAGGGATACAATGTATTTTTGTAAACAGCAAAAAAAAAAAAAACTCACTTGGGATCCATTGAAAGATTTTACAGATCTTTCTATCTGATGTGGATAATCTCTGGTGATTGTGATGGCGCTCAGACTCCAGGTGTTAGCCTATGGGTTTTGTCAGGACTGTATTTTCATCCAAAAGCAATTTTGCACTGTAATACATTGTTGCTGATTTATGATGGAGAGGGACTTTAGTGCAAAAGTCAAGTAACACTCCACAGTTGCTGTTCACGCTCTTCTGGGTCCATTTTGAAAATCATATGTAAATCTTTCAGGAGCATATAAATTGACAAGGCTTAAGGTGCTTCACATGAAAAGCAAAGAAAACAGAGGTCAAGATGCCAAACTTACAAGTAGATACAAGCACTTTAATATGTATGTATGTGTGCATGTCTTTTTTTCTGAGGACATATTTTTGTTTCCAACCCTCTCCCGGGGAACAACAGTGCAATTAAAGATGCATACAATACCATAAAGCAAATATACAAATAAACCAGGTAGTGTAAAAGTAACGTTGAATGATCAAAAGATACACTTAAAATTGAAGAGTTCATGAAAAATGATGAGCACATTTTCACGTATTCTTATTATTGTGGGCTATAACTTTTTACTGGTAAACAGAACACCTCATGATTATGGACAAAGTTTAGCGGATTAAAAAACCAAAAAAGGTCTGCATGAGTTCAAATTTTTAGACAAACAGACAAATACAGACAGCTCGAAAATAAACCCTTAAAAAAGCAAAACAGTCAAGCCTGACATGAGGAAGATTAACTTTACCAACATGTTAGATGTATCTGTCTGGAAAGTATACTTCTGCAGCAGTGCTGGGGATTTCTGATACCAGTAATGTTTGGTTAGTACCTGACATTCAGTAAAGATTAGAGACAGCAAGATTGGCATTTTGTGATTTACTTCCAATCTGGAGGAGCAAGTTGCCGTCAAAAAGGCACCAATAATGTTAAATAAGTCAGTGTTAAGATGCATACAAATTGATATGCAAATAACTGAAAGATAAGAAAAGCTAGCTGATTAAAAAAATAAATAACTTAAAATAATACGAACCACAGATTACATTTAGTTTGTTCATAGTAAAAATGGCAAAAATTGTTATTTTAGGATAGCGCCCGGCAATGAAGGCTCTAACATGTGGTTGTTGACCAAGACAGGATGCAAGCTTCCAGAGCCAAAGTGAGGGCGGTAAAGAAAATCTAGGTCAACTACCAAACAGCAGCGTCTTCATCGAGTCTTCCATCGAGCCTGGTCAGTGACCACTGGATAGTGAACCTGTCACACACTCTCTCAAAGGGAGTGTGTGCAAATACCCTTGCAGATATCCAACGAATGGTATACAAGGCGCTCAGCCAATTGTGCACTTCCCCCTGGGAGCTCCCATCCACAGACTTGAACCGGCGACCTCTATGCTACTGTATATCCATGTGGAGAGCCTTTACTGGATGCACACTCGGGAGCCCTCTTCTCACAAGCCTACTTTTAAGTTATTTCACAGACATTAATGTATAAAAGCCACCTGTAATTACATAGTTATTACAATTAACATGCATGGTTACTCACTCTCTGTAATCAACAAATTGCTTTATCCATCTGTACACTGCAGTCTTACTCCTGTCTGTCTTCACTGTGGTAGCTTGCACCAATTGTGTGTTTCCAATGAAAATTCTTGCACCAGTGAATTCCATTTTGCATTTCCATGTTGGCTGCACCCTTTTGCAACAATCAACATAAATTATCTGCACTGTTACTGAAATGGTGATGGGCTGTTAAAATGCTGTTCGTTTTTTTTCGTCACAGAGCTCACAGTTTTCCTGTCCAGTGAGACTGTCACAAGTATTTACAGCAACCATTTATTAAACTTTTCTTCATCTATCAATCTGCTGACAAGCTGACACAATTTTCAGAGGGAGCCTTTTGTACTCGCCACTACAAAACCTTATGTAGCACTGAAGGAGTCCCTTTAGACTCCCACTAATTTATAGCAAGGTTTTTCCTGACTGTAATAAATTAAGATGTCTATTAGTAAAAAACCCCATGAGTGTACGCTTCAGCTATGGCCTATAAGACTGAAAGGCTAAAGATAACATTGGGATTGGGGAAAAAAAAAAAAAAAAACAGATCTACAAATTTGTGCTGCCTGTTGACATGCAACTTTTAAGTGCTATTCACACTATAGTGTTTGTTTGCTGCATTTTCTATAGTAAAAGAATCAAACCTATGGAATTGAATATTACCTTTCACACTTGAGCATATCGCTGTGAAAAAAAAGTAAAATTCGCTGCGAAAAAAAATCGAAAAAAAATCGACAAAAAATCGAGCGATCACCACCCTGTCCTGTTCAATTTTGATATAATCTGAAAGCAGCACGGATCGGGTTCAAGCTGCCGTATGGTTATTGCTCCGAAGAAAAAGAAGAATGTGCATTCACCCTAACAAGCGCAACGGGAAACCCTAGGCAGTACCAGCATCTTGTGCAAGAGCTGAAATATACTGTATGTATTTATATCATCTCAAACTGTGTTATTGGTAACAAATAATCTCAACAATGTTGTTGGCAACAAAAACATTGTTTAAACAAAATTATCAGTACAGGCAGTACTGCCAAATGCAATCACCTCGATGCATCCTGATGTTTTTTTTTTTTATTTATTTATTTCTTTTAAAATAAACAGTGCAGTAAACGCAGGCAGATGATACTGTCAATGCAATTGTTACGTCAGGCAGCAGACAGTGTTTGACATTATTGGGGAAAAAAATACACATATCCCAAAATATGATTAACATAAAACCATATTAGACAGTTTCATTTGCTGCAAATATAATACCACTTACCTGCGTATGGTACTGGATATAATTAGATACGTGATTTTGTTTTGTAGTTTAGTCTATATTTTCCTCATTCAACTAAACTACACCCAGACATCATCAAATCCTGTCAAAACATTAAAAACAAAACATTATTTTAACATACTGACAGTGCTTACTTTCCAATTTCCTCACATTTTTCCATTATTTCTATTTGTATTCTTTATCAAGGTATTTCTTGTGCAGCTTATCATAAACAACAAGACTGTCTGCACTGCTATAATCAGACAATCCACCATCTTGCCTGTGATATTTGACGCACAAGTCTGAATTCAAAAACACCAGCGAAACATTCAGCGTAAAAAATACAGTGAATAAACAACTGAATAGCCCTTTTAGCCTTTGTTTATACATTATTAGTCATTGAAAGAAATTACATAGATTTTTGAAGGTTTTTTTTTTTTTTTTATATATAGACTTGTTCATAATACATAACGTTAACCCGATTTCAAATTCTATATCAGTGTCATCTCTGTCAAAATATTACCACAGTTCAGTTGTTTTATTTTAGTCACCTGTGTCTAACAAAAATAATCACACTGTTTTATGTAGCAATAACATTATTAAAAAAAAAAAAAAGGATTTGCTGTAGGCCTACCTCATTTTAAAACAAAATTAAACATTTGAGTGTGAAAATTGTGGTACTGTTTTGCCCTGAGAACAATAGAGAGACAATTAAAAAATGATATAATGTTTATTTATTTTTTAACAATTATATAGTACTGAACAGATTGGGGTTATTTGCAAAAAATTGGTAAATGGATTTTGAGTACATGTACTCAATTTCATAATTTTCAAAAATATAAACCATTTTTGCTTTTGTAATTTGCAGATTTCCCCTGTTTTTCACATTTGTTTAAATTAGTTTTTCCACTTAATTACAAATAGGCCAAATTTTGAACAAAACTGATTATGAAAAAGGGGTGTGTGAGCAATAGCCCTAGGAAATGCACCACACAGAGATAAGCAGACATAAACAAAGGAGGTAGCTGCTTCCACATCCAGTGCTCAAAGAATATCACAGACATTTGCAGAGCTTTTTAAGATGTTATAGTAATAAAATAATGACTTGGATCACATTATTGACGAGTTTGGTGATAAAACAAGTGATAATAAGATGATTTATCAGTATGCACGTCTATAAAGAGGTATGTGAAAAATACAACAAACACAGGGTGTGGCTTGACTGGAGATGCAGTACTGATGTTGCTTAGAATTGCAATGCCCTTTATTCAGAAAAAAATAAAAATAAATTAAACGCGTGTGTAAAATAAACAGCATGTGTGAAAATAAATTGGACCTGACGTGCCTGACAAGCGTTGAATAATTGGACCGCAAAGGGTTAACTGCACTTACCACATAAATACCACCATATGACTGAAAAAAGTGCGCTATGTCATAAAATTAGTGCGAAAGTATTTCCATTGTATTTGTGTGCATCATTTAGCATACAGGATAAATTTGTATTTACCCCTATCACACATATCATTTTTTTGTTTGCTTGCATGAATTAACCGAATTTCTCTTGTTTCCAACATAGTTTGTTTTTATACGCATGAGTTTTAGCACATAAAAAAAAGTTTGATCGAAACAAAGCTAGTTTTGACTATGAATGTGGGTTAAATCATGTCACATATTTGACAAAAAGACAATTTGTCCTTGGTTCTGAGACAAAAGGGCTTGGTTTACATGCAAAACTAAAAATAAGGGCGTTGGAGCTTGCACCAGCTTCTTCCCCTTCTTCCTTGGACGGTCGCTCCTTCCCTTCTTCCTCTTCAGAGCAGGTGGCTGAAGGGCCCCATGTATGAGGCTGCACATGATGTAGAGCCCAGGTTCCGCACATGTGAAGCACCAATCCTACCCTTTGAGGCAGATGAGGCAGGTGTCCTGGTGCATCTGTGGTGAACAGATGCACCAGGACCTTAAAAGACAGTGATAACCTGAATAGATATATCAAAGCTGCAGGTAGCGCCTGCGACACAATCGAGTCAGCCCCCGAGAGCATAAAAGACTACTGACACAAACATCGTCAACATTTTTCCTTTAAGACTGCTGCAATCATTTACACAGCAACCTTGAAGATTAATGGTAACATTTCTATTAGAAATGTATTTTTCAGGGAACCAGGGTTATGATAATAACCTAACATACCTTACCAAGTATGAAATGTAATCATTACCTCATGGATACCAAAGCTGTCGCAAGGCAATATTGCACACCAACTGGAATGCTACAAGGCTAAGCCAACAGGCTGCCTTTTGCGTTACCATACAGACCCCCAGTAACAAGTATCTAGGGCTAAAAAATTGAGGTAGAAACTAACCTCTATGTCTATTTGTAAGAGTTGACCCCAAGGCCACCCTTAATATTCTTGTTCCAAAAAAAAGGTTTTTGTGGATCCAGGACCTTAGTCTGTAGAACCTAGTAAAGGTATGGGGAGTAGCCCACACCACTGCATTGCAAATGTCATTGACAGATGCACCCTGGAATAAAACCCACAAAATTGGCATACCCCTGAATAATGAGCAGTGAGCTTTTCAGGAGGGGGCAAGTTGGCCAGCTCATAGGCAGTTCTGCATGAGTCTGCTATCCATTTGGCCAGCCTCTGCCTAGACAGGGCTTGATCATGGGACTTTGTCCCAGAACAGACAACACAATGTCCGGACTGCCTCTAACTTTTTATCCTGTCAACACAGCACACCAAGGCCCGCATTGGCCAGAGTGTATGGAGCTGCAGCTCCCTGTCAGACTGGAAGGAGGTGAAAAGAAGCCTTCAAATCCACAGACTGGTTGACATGGAATGCCGAGATAGTATTCGTCAAAAGGCCGGATCGATACGGAGTGTAACCCTTGTCCTGGCCTCTGTAAAAATTAAACAGGTTCTCACTAAGGAGAAAACCTGCATCTCGCTCACCCACTTTGTGAAGGTGATAGCAAGCAAACAGTCGCTTGAGCAATAACATTTGAACTAGCTGAATACATAGGCTCAAATGGAGGCTTCAAGTGCATTGAGCACCACGGTTAACCTCCATCGAGGAACATTTATCCACCACCAGAAAGCTGAGCTCCTGTCCATAGCTGCCCAATAGACATTTAATGTAGAGGGGGATTTCCCCTCATCAAATAGGTCCTGCAAAATTGAAGTCAATAGCCCTATTTGACAAACCCAGATAGCTCAAAGTCCATCTAGGACCATCCTTGAGAATAGGTCAGCTGCCCAGTTTTTCCTTTCTGGGCAGATGTACTGCACGCAATGAGAGTAGGTTCTCGTGTATCCAGAGCAAAGCTTACAGGCCACACAATGGAGTCTGAGCGACCTGAGGCCGCCTTTGTGGTTGATGTAAGCCACCACTGTTGTGTTGTATACATGGACAAGCATAAACTTCCCTCGAACCCTCTGCAACAATACTACAAGGGCAGTTAAACTGCCTGTAGTTCCAAACCAATTATGTAGAGTGCCGTTCTACACAGTGATGCCTAGGCTGGACGTGTTCATGGTGACGGCCTCCCTTTTTGGTGACAATGCCCAACACTACGCAGATGGGCTGTTTGCACCAAGGGAGTGCCCTTAGACAGTGAAGAACACCGTCAATGGGCAGCTGCAGTTCAATTCATGCTGAAAAGCCCTGCTACTGAACCAGGCTTGCACTGGGTGCATGTGAGGTAGGGTCTGAGAAGCCACTGCCCTCAAGCCCAGAAGTTCTTGAAAGTCATTACCATGAGCGCTCTGTTGAGCTGAACAGTTGTAACAGGTGCTTATTCTCTGAACTCTGCTGTCCGACAGTGTGGAAAGCATGGACCCGGAGTCCAAGCACACTCCTAGATAGTAGGCTGTATGAGAAGGTGTGAGCTGGCTCTTTGCATGAGTCACCATAAGCCCTAACCATAGAAGGTGGCCGATGAATAGTTATGTGTGAGCGTATGCCTGATCTGGAACTGGGCACAATGAACCAGTCATCCAAATAATAGAGTACTTTGATACTTCTGATTCTCAATGGGGCCAGCATAGCTTCCCTGCACCTCAAAAAGGCATGTGGAGCTAGAGAGAGGCCAAACAGCAAAACTTAAACTCTACGCGGTTTCCTTAAACTGCAGGTACTTAAGTGTGCTGGGGGTCTTTGAGGTCCATCGTGGTGAACCAGTTACCTGGCCTCACTGACTACAACAGCTGTTGCACCGTCAGCATTTTGCACCTCCTTCGGCTCAGATACAGAATGCCCTATCTGAAGCTGAGGATCGGTCTGAGGCCACCATCCAGCTTAGGCACTAGGAAGTACCTGGAGTAGAACCCTTTCTCCAACTGGAGGGGGTCTATCATGTAACTCAACATACAAATCTATGTATGAATAAATTACAAATACACTTACTTTAACATAGCCTAGTTGGATGGGATGTTTGTTGTGAACATGTTTTAGCAAAGCAAGTTTAAGCTTCCTCCTTTGAATGAAATATTTCCTTGGCAGTTTGCAAATTCCATTTTCTCCTGCTTGGATGCCATGTTATAAAACATCAACAATAACAGATGTCGTAAACTAAAAGACACATTTGTCGCAAAGAAACACAGCATGAAGTGCATTTAACATAATTAACTGTATTCAGACTGAGTATTATTATTATTATTATTATTATTATTATTATTATTATTATTATTATTATTATTATTATTATTATTATTATTTTGATGTTTCCAGTACTTAAAAAGGCTACACAAGTCTACAGATCTGATGGGACTAAATTTATGTGTACTATATAGCAGGGATCGACAAGTGGCGGCCCATTTAAGGTTTGGTGGCAGCCCCTCTGAGTTTCTTTATCAGTGTATTACGTTTAAAAAAAAAAAAAAAAACATTAATTAGATCCGCCGCTTGGGCCCTTGCGCAGCCACCTTCTGTGCTATTGTTGCTGGATGATTTTCTCACACCGCACGCAGTCTGCAGAGGTTGTTAGGCAACAGTTCCAAGGCACGCAGCCAACCTCACATGGAAGTACGTAATCAGTGCTTATGCAGTAACTGCATGCAAAGTGCTGAGCCAGCGGAACGACAGAGGTGAACTTGGCCAAATTAAATAAATCTTTTTAATTTAAGAGAAATGTTTTTTTTTTTGTTGTTTTTTTTTCCTTGATGGGAGCAAAATGTACAATTTAATAACTACATGTAAAGTTAAATGGTAATAGATTAAACCTGTGTTTGTGTGTTATGGCTGTTTTTTGGTTGGAATCCACGTACCTTCAAAATACTATTTGCGCACTTATTTTTAATTGGAGTTTTTTCTTCAAGAAACACAGAAGTAACGGGCAGCTAGTAAATGTAAATTAAACCCATTTAAATAGTTATTTATTGTTGCTGTTGCACAGATAAGCACTGTTTGAATTCTGCGTGGTTTTACGTTGTGAATTCTGTGTGGTTTAAGATTGTTGACTGAAAAGACAATAGCAGCGGTATAGCGGTAATGTCTTTGTTCAAAGAGTTCATTTTTTTTAAAATAAATACAGTATAATTGTACTCAGTGCTTTGCCCAGTGTGTTTCTGTAAGTTTGTTGGTATTGTGCAGGTATTATAACCTGACAATTGAGTCAAAAATTGTTCAGTTTTGTTGGTGGCGGCCCACAAGCCGTTTTGTGGGCCGCCACAGCGACCCCTGGTTACGCTGAGGTTGCCAACCGCTGCTATATAGTATTTAAATATGTATTATGCACTTAATTGTGATTATTTTATTATTATTATTATTACCCGAAGATCATTGTATTTTTGGGGTATCTGGTTCCTGATTTTCTACCCATGCCAACCTCTACTTTGTATATTTCCTTATAACAGTAATTTGTAGAATAATAAAATATCTAAAAATAACATGCAATGAGGTAAAAGCACTAATAAAATATAACAAACATAAAAGCACCTTCAAATTTCAGTTTCTATTTAATAAATACAATTATATTAACTAAAATGTAAATAATACCCAAGGAAAAGTTTCTCTTTAAATAAAATTGTTAGCATTTGTTTTTAACAAGAAACATTTATTTATTTATTTATTTATTTATTTATTTATATATTTATCATATATGCAATTTACACAATTTCAAGTTTCCACTTTCTGGAGTTCAATGAATATTTTATGTGCTTCCTTGGAGGGAAATTCACAGACTTGTTCTCAGTTTTGAGTTGATAATTTAAGCAGCAGGTCTGAGGAATAAAAGCAGCAGCCAACTGTGCCAGTGACATGAGTCCTATATGTGTCTAAGCATGCAAACTGCTTTTGAAAGAATGGGGTTGAAATATGTATTTATTTATTTTAAAATATATTACTGTTACTTAGTCTTAAACAGCTATAATAAAGTCTTCCTTTTTATTCTGGATTATTTTCTTTTTATTAAGATCTTTTTTGTAATATTCTAAATGCTCTTCTTCTGTTTTGGACAGTAGTCTTTTACTGCCATCCCTAGCTGTGTGTGTGTGTGTGTGTGTGATTTTTTTATGTATACACTGCTATGCAAAAATCTTAGACATGTTGCATTTTTCTACTCTAATACATTATGAGCATCAACAATTTACTCAAAGCCTCCACTAGTGTTTTCTACTATTATAACAACCTTGACTTGCATAAAGAAGGAAAAATATTGAGTGAAATAGCTTGCATCACTAGATTTTCAAGTTGTGGTAGCCGAAGTATAATCAACAAGTACAGAGAAACATCATATGTAATTGACAAATCCAGGACTGGAAGACTGTGGCAAAGTGGTTAACAGTGTGCAGGTGCAGAAGTGATGCGGTGATCAATAACAGACAGACAATGATAATCCAGGTGCAAGGGTATTTTATTTGTAATCCAAAGTCTGATGACAAACGGTAAATAATAATGAATGGTAGTACACAAGGCTGTGTACTACTCAGTTTAACCCAAGGGGTTCAGTCCTGAAACAATAAACACAGTCTTTAATACACCCACAATATATAAACATGTCCAGAGTGAGTGATGTAGCGCTTGTGGTGCTAATACAATCTATCGTGAAACACAGTGCAGTGTTGTCTGGGTTTTGTGCTGGCCTGTAGCGACAGCTCCTGATCGTGTTAGCCGTCTAACCAACAAACAAGTACAATTAGACACAACAAAACAAAATAAACACTCACAATTTCACAATACTGTACTCCTTCTAGTTAGCATTTACCATATCAAAGGAACAGATCACTTTGCTTTGTCCCCTTTTATACTGTCAATCACAACCCCTTGGTTACCGATTGCAACCGCTCCTCCAATCCGCTGCTGCCACGTTGTTTCCCTTCTGGTTCAATGATTTAGTTTACCTTAGCTCCACCCCCTTTCTAGATGGCCGACCGCCACCTAACCCTGGGAATAAATTGTCTGGCCATCCATTCCAGGGCACTCCCTTTACACAGCACCCTCACAAGTCGGAAGGGAGATTTATCGTCAAGAATCATTCTGTCTCTGTCACCTTTGACCATTGTTCCATAGTCCAATTTCTGTGTTTTTGTGCATATTTTAGCCTTTTAATCTTGTTCCCCTTTCTTACCAGAGGTAGTCTTACTGCAACACATCATTTAAGTCCTGTTGATTTGATGGACAATGACACCTTGCCGCTTGTCTTCTTTCTATTCCTGAAGGATATTATCTTCATTTTAAACTATTAAATTGCACAGAGTATAAGCTTATTCATTTTAACTCACTGCTTTGGGATTCTTCATTTCAAGTGTGAGGTCATTAGTTAATACATGTGCACTTTAAATAAAGATTAGCACCTTGGGAGAGACAATAACATTTAACCTGAATGGCCTATATCTAGAACATGAGATAACATGAGATAAAATTTATAGAAAGTTCTGTTTTCCTTCTGACAAGCTTCCAAATACTGCTCCTAGCTTGAGTCCCAGATTTCTAAATTCAGATAAAAAGAGAATGCATTTTGTGAAAACGACTATTATGTATCTAAACTACAGCAGAACAGAAATAATCTAAAATAAATTATTGTAACACATTTTCCTTGTGATTAATGATGGATACAAACCATTAACATCTATTCAATTATGCCTTGTAAATTATTCATCAACAGGGACCATAAACTTTTTTCATTATTTCTCACACAGAGAGTGAACAAATCGTGAAGCTGGATGATTTGGAATATTGGAAACACAAAAATTCATCTGACTACAATTTACAGATTCATTTCTATACTTTTTTACAGCCTTTAAAAAAAAAATCAAAAAGCCATTATATCATTTAATATCCTTTGCTTTATTTTATATCATACTAGTTATGCTAGCAGCAAAAGACTATTTATTCCAAGAGAAACCAACCTTAGCCCTTGGATGAGATACTAAATGGAGGCCCTGATTTTCTACTTATGTGGACATTAAATAACCCCTGGCACTCTCTTACATATTATTCATGGAGCAGGAGCCAGGCTACCTGTGCAAATGTCACCTGACTATGGACCACCCACTGTTAGGACCAAGCCCTCGACAGGACGAGGTCAGCGTGTTGGTGAAGTCAGTGTTGAAGATTATGAGAGGGCTACGTCGTGATGTTGTTAATTCCAAGGCTGGGTGCTCGGCACTCTCAGGAGCATAATTAGTAAAGATTGAAAACATAAGAAAGGGCCTGCCGTTTGCTAAGGCCCAACATAAAGAAGGGGTTCCCTGCAGTTTGGGGGACCAGACACACAGGGGAGAACCCTGAACCCCTTAAAATAAAGACTTGAGGACCTGAAAGGAAGAAAGAAAGTGGAACTCTGGCTTGGTGAGAGCTGCCCTTGATGAGGTGAATTATAGACTGGGGGGAGAGGCACCCCCAGAGAACCTGAAACGAGAAGATTGACCGTGTTACAAATAAAAAGCTCCTTCTGCAAGGTTAGCTAGAATAAGCTTAGATCCTCGGACTGCGAGGGGAGCGACAGAGCATGAGATGCTAAAAGGCTGGGTTTGGCCGGGGGTCCTCTCTGACTCATTGAGAGAACCTCCCTCATGTAGGTAAAGGAAGTGTAGCTTGCACAAAGGTCGGGGAAGTGCGACTTACTAACCCCTCAAAAGGATGGATTGAAAATTAGCTGGTTGAACTGGGGTGTCACTGGTGGTGTTGGCAGAGCTGTAGGGACCAGACGGTGAAATCTGGAAATCTGTAAATGAGAAAGATTGTCAGTGCACACCAGAAGAGATCACAGAAACGACACGACAGCTGGAAATCCAGATCCAGGTCTTTCAGAAAGTATGATTACTAAGAAAAGCAATAGAAAATGACTTATTATTATTATTATTATTATTATTATTATTATTATTATTATTATTATTATAGGTCAGGGAAATTAGGTACTGCAAGTATGATCTTTACCTCCATTTTCAGTGAAAGTGTGTGACGGGGAGCCCACCCCTTGTGTTTATTTTATTATTTATGTATTATTCATTTATTATTATTATTATTATTATTATTATTATTATTATTTATTATTATTATATTATTATTATAGTAGTAGTAGTCGTAGTAGTAGTTGTACTATGGAAATATACTGTGTTCATGTGAGGACGGATGAAATAACAAATGAATACCTACCTAAAAAATAAAATACACACAAGGGGTGGGCACACTGTCACAAAGTGAAACAGTGCTTGATTTCAAACCACATGACATGAAGCTGTTCTATGATTGCTCAGTTGTGTAGTTCTCAGATTCCCCAAATTCTCAGAAATAGGACCATGTTCTATTTTTTTTTTCATCGCTGTCGTGATGACGTCGCTTGTCGTGTCGTCTTTGTGTGAAGGGCGCTATTGAATAGAATAGGTTTTATTGATTTTCTTGTATCGCTTTGTCGTGTTGCTCATCGCGTCACGTCTGGTGTGTAATGTCCTTTAATCGCTGCAGTAGTTGGATAATAAGAGTTGAACTGGAACGGCCTTTATTGACAATATGAGCTGTAGATTTGTTGTCGCAAAATGCTGCTGTGACTACTAAGGGATAATATGAATTGCAAAATTGAAATGTCCCAGCAAATACAGCAGTTTCATGATTGTTTTCCTGATCTGAAAGTTCTGAACAAGAGAACACATATGGTTGAGTTTAGATACAGGAAGGCTGGCTTCAAACTTTTGTGTGTCCGGTATGATTCCTAGAAATTGTTTTTTCTTCTGAAAGCGGGATGCCAACCTCTGAAAATAAACTTTTACGATTGGTGATCGCTTCTGATGGTGGATCAGAGGAGGGAGAGATCAAGAGGAAATCATTGAGTAGGTGGATCAAAAATGGAACATGATATGAATTGAGAAGTATCCAACCTAAAGCCTCAGAGAGTATCAAATATTTTTGGGCTGCTACGGCACCCAAAAGTGAGTAAAAACATGTAATTTGTTTTCCCAGCATATCCCGAACAGGTGGCGAAGAGAAAAATGGATTGGCATTAGTTTAAACCCATTTTTTAGTCTTTTCAATTAAATAACTCCATCCATTCTTCTGCCCCACATAAGCAATCTACAAGACAAATTCGGGCAAGAAACAAATATGCAGGAGGAAAGCAAATATGCAATCATTTCAATTTTAGTGTCTGCTCAAGGAGCCAATGCAAAAATATCCATATATGCATTACAGCACAGCATACATTTCAACGTCCTGTATTTACATTTGTCTCGATTATCAACAGTCAGTTTAATGTAATGGGTTAACATTAATTTTATTGTAAAATTGTACATCGCTTAGTAATAATCATTGGAAGCGTACTTGTGCAATGTCATAAATGTAAATCTAATAACACGTTTTAGTATTAAAATACTTTTTTTTTGCTATACATATTTTATTCATCCAGTTGAAAAAATAAACGACTCATCTCTGCTCTTAAATAATAACCTGTGGTACATGTTTGTGTTTTAAGCAAAAGACCGATCATTCCCCAATTCTATTTGCCATCAGCTAAAAAAAAGTATGTGTTTATTTATTTATTTATTTATTTTATTTTATACTTTAAAATGTTTTAACAAACTACAGCACCACGTCATTTTGAGCAAATAATAGATCTTAATACTGTTGTAGTATAACATTGACAGTGTACAACTTAAGTTTTATTTTATTTTTTAAATTATTATTCTGATTGTCTTTATAAAAAAGAAATGTAACAAGCTATCTGGTATAGTAAAAAACTAAATACCAAATGTTTAAATCATTCCATGAAAGGAAGTGTGTTTTGTTGGTTTTATTTTTGTGACTTACATTAATCTTTCTTCTTTTGAGCCTTTATTTGATAACTTGCTTGAAGTACTATACCGTGATATTAAGGTTACCATGGTATTTTTTTAACGGTTATCATACCTTGCAAATTTTGTAGCGTCCCATCCCTAGTTCCATCATTGTGCGACTACTCAGTGAAGAAATATAACCATGGTTGAAATACCGTGTACAGACTTTTCTGTCTCCCATAAGTAACAGAAGGTAAATACTTCATCCACTTTATATGATATATCATTGTATTTATCATTTTTGTATTTACAAATTTTACATTATAATGTCTGTTATATCTAATATCTTCTTTCTTTGTTTATCTGAGTGCAATATAAGTTTGCATGGCTAAAGAATATAATTTCCAGTGTATGTATATCTTCATATAAGAAAAGTAGTTTGTGTGTTTTATTTAATTTAATGTTTTTTTTTTTTCTGTTTTAATGTTCTTTTTAAGACTATTTTATAAATATCTGCTAATCTGAAATAATTTGATAAAGATATAATTAATAAAGTTAAAGTTTGCAAAAGTTTTGTCATAATTCCATATACTGGGACGTTGTTTCTTTTATGTCCAATAGTAATTGGTGGAACAGTTGTAATGACAGTAGATTTAGTGTGCTAATTATATAAATACATTTGTTGAGTTCATACAAGTTGCTATTTTCTTTCTGGATTTAATAACTTTGTAATGTCTTTTTAAATCATGTTTCACTTTTTTTTTCTTTTTCTTTCACCTTTTATCCATAATAATCTGATAATTGGCTAGTCCGGACACTGGTGATCTTAACCACTATTACTGATGTGGAAGGAGAGTTTTCTCCATCTGTATTATACTGATCAACTGCCAGATGCTTTGGGACCAAGTTATGGTGAACGATTTCCCAGTGTTATGTCCCTACCGACAGTCTTCGGGAGCATTTGTCATGTGATGAGTCATCAGTGATGCCATTGCTGATGTCATATGTGATGTTATACATATTCATAATGACACAGTTAAGGTTGCTTGTCAACCTTAACGCACATTTTCCTCACTTCTGAGGGTTTTGCTTAAGTATCCTTAGTGCTGTTTTAATGTAGTTTTTGCACTTAATTTCTTTAGGGTTTTTTTTTGTTTGTTTGTTTTTTTTTTTTTTTGTTAAAGAAAATAAATAAATAAATAAATACATTTTAAAAAGTTAAATTTTCCAATAAAGAATAAATTTACAGTCTAGAAACAAAGTGTTTCAGAACGACATTGCTTAACGTGCACGGTTGGCTACCTCTGATGGAGTTTCTGTAAATTGAAAGTTTCAAAAATGTTGCATTCAGGAAATAAGTCCTTTATTAAGACAGTATATATATTATATATATATTATATATATAATATTATATATATATATATTACATAATTTAATAATTATCATATATAATAAGTATTATTAATTATATAATAAAAAAAAACTAGTGATACATATCAAATAATTAATGCATTTCTAACATATATTTTGAAGAAATAACTTTATTCAACAAGCTGTATAAAAAAGAGCATTTCATAAGATGTATTTGTTTCAGCCAGACTTCTCCTTATTTAATTGACCTTTTAAGACATGTCTGGTTGAAAAGTCCTGCAGTGGAATGAATCTGAAGTGTTTTTTTTTTAATTGGTAATAGGCAATTATTTTTTCTCATTTTCTCCCCAATTTGGGAAGCCCATTTTTTATTTTTTTTTTATTTCAACCCAACTCACCGTTGCCACTCTCGTGCTGACTCGGGAGAGATGAAGATGGACACACACGTCCTCCGAAATGTGCGCCATCAGCCGTCTTCTTCTTTTCACTCTGCAGGACCACCATGCAGCCACTTCAGAGCTACAGCGTCGGAGGTCCACACAGCTCCGGCCAACTTACAGGCCCACAGGCCCCTGAGTGCCCGGTCAGTCTACAGGGGTCGCTGGTACGTGGTGAGCTGAGGACACCTTGCCCGACCTAAGCCGTCCCCACCTGGGTGCAGCTCGGCCAGTTGTGTGCTTCCCTCTAGGAACTCCCGTTCACAGTCAGCAGTGGAATAGCCTGGACTCGAACCGGCGACATCCAGGCTATAGGGCGCGTCCTGCACTCCACGCACCAGTTGGGACCCCTCTCCATACACATATGTGATGTATTTGTTGGCATCACACCCTTCTTGCATGTTGACAGAATAGGTCCCCTTACGATTTATGTAGAGGTGCCTATTCTGTGTTTGTTACACCAGGAATCCCATACCTCCCAAGAAAACCCTGCTTTGTAATTTGTTGCGGCTTGTGAGAGACAGGGAAATGGATATATACTCCTGCCTGCTTTACTAAAGCTGCAGGCACATCTCGCATTGTACATGATACAGCTGACTGGCCCACATCTGTAGTATACTGTAAACCATAAATATTTGCGAGTATTTTATTTTGTGTTTTTCGCATATGAAAAAACCTGCAAACATATGTCACAAAATCAAACTCCACTAACAATACATACTTCGTATATTGCAACAGGTAGCCAACAATTCACCAAATATTTTGGTTCGCAAATCTTTATGGCTTTACAGTAACCCACAGTGTGTTGGAATGAGCCAGTGGCGTAAAATGTTAGTGCAGCAGGTATCCTTAGTGCTACAGGCAAACAATGTGCTCTTTGCATGTTCCCTTCAAGGTCAGCCTGAAGCAGTTGGCAGATGTCAGTGACTACACCATGTAACAATTTTTTTTTTTTGTTCCTGGGTAGTAAGTGTTATTTCCTAATTGCTTATGCCTCAAAAGTATAGAAAATGGCTATTATTCCCCACAAACTTTGCTTTTGTGACCAGGACAGTGATATTTCAAAATATCACTATTTCCAATGGGAAAACGGGCAAATGTGTGGCTTTTCGTTCACATAAAGTCAGAAAAAAACAACATATGAATCCAAATTAACATGTATTTATACTAAAGTAATACAAAAATTACTACAAAAGATTTAGAAGTGAGTAGTTTTTCGAGATTTACGATTATACTGTAAATACAGTATAAAAACTACTCACTTCTAAATCTTTTGTAGTCATAGTTCTAAATATTTGAGGATGTCTCCTCCTCCTCCTCCTCCTCTCTCTTTGTCTGGCCACGTAGAAATCCAGTGCGGACTCCATATTTATTTAATTTCTCTTTTATTCTCTCTCCCTATTCTTTACTTGCTTCTCTGGTATTTTCAGCAATGTTTATAGTCGACCATGTAATTTGCACACAGTTTAGACCTGGTTTTCACATTGAAATTGAAACGCAAATGCTAACGCTGTTGATGGTTTGTAAAATCGCTACATTTGTATGTAAATGAGGACTTTCCCCTAAAGTTCAGCCCATATCCCTCACCAACACTGACTTGCTGGGTGGGGACTAAAACACGATTGCTAAACCACGTAAGTGGGCACACATGTGTGTCTGATTTTGGAGCGATGTCTGCAAAAGTGTTTTGCGATTGCCTTAGGGTTTTGCGAACATTGCTAAATAGGGTAAGTTTTATCATATATGCCATTATCTTATAAATTACATGGCGAACGCTGTAGTGTTCTATGAACAAGATGGCTTGGTGGTGACATCACACCAGGAAGAGAATGGAACACAAAACTGCGAGTGAAGCGCGTACTTAATACATAGTAAGAATAAACAAACACTAGACAGAACACAGAACAAAACGCATTAACAAAATAACCGGCGCAAGTGCCAAAAATAAAGGACTATACCAAACACTCGAGTAAATAACACAGAACGAACGGCACAGCACAGAACACGAAAAACACTCACCACATACCTCTAACCCTTCCACCACCCGTGATCACCTTATTTATACACCTGTAGCTGGAGCCTTAAATATTTAAACAGTTATTCAATTGACTGCTGCAGCCACATTCCCACGTTTGTTTGCAGGGAGGATTCTAATTCCATCCCTGCCACCCAATTCTTCCCGCTGTACGCAACGAGAGCCCTGCCACACTGCCACATGTCCATTCAAAAAGCTGTTGATTTGACATGGAATAACAAAGTAGACTGTGCATTCACAATAACTATCTTAAACAAAAAAACATTTTGGTCATTTTTATTATTTTTTTTAAATACTTTATACTGTACTTTGAAAATGTTGAACTAGCCAGATTTGTCAAGTATTTGTATTAGCTAGTATTTCTTACAGAGGATACATGTAAGCAGGCAACACATTGAAAGTTTAACAGGTACAGGGTATACCAGCATGATTTGTTTCCTAGACATCCCCTGGTACAGATAGCAGCAGCTTGAAACAACTGAAAGTACTGAAAGTTCCTCATGACTGCACAGTCCTCAGCCTTGCTATCCTCAGTCTACCTTTTTCTGTACCTTCTGCCCTTGAAGCAGAATACACATGTGCTACTTGTCTTTGTGTGTGTTCAGACAGGCTCCAGCTGTGAATGCTCCAGGGTCACTGCAGTATGCTTTGGCACAGCATGACAAATACTGGATGATGTGACAGAATTAGCATAGACCACCACAACCATTCTATGTGTCATCTTTGATCCCACAGAATTGCATTGATTTATTAAATTCAGCTAAATATCCAAATATAAAGATTTATTTGTTTACCGTATGGATACGCACAGTAAGCAAGTACAATTTCAGATTTATATACAGTAGTGTAATAAAATGTTGTTTATAAACACCCTGAGGAAAAACAAGCATCTGTCTAGCCTGTATCTATTGTGCAAAATCTATAGCACTCAAACTAGGAAAATCAAATACATGGAAATGCTTCAAGACATATGTATCAAACTTGAAACCTCTGGATTCTAATTATTCGCATCTATATCAGTGGTGGAAGTCAAGATATTTATTCTGAAGAATTAAATCCAAATGATTATACTGAATGTAGACACTGGAACCTTGTTAAATTGGTTTTTCAGCATGTGCTAACATTGTAGGTCAGCCATGTTCAACTGAAATGTTAATTATGATTTAAGCACGAATCTCAGACCTGTCAACTCTCCTGTATTCACCGGGAGTCTCCCGTATTTTGGACCCTTCTCCTGGACATGTCCTGGGACAGATTTTCTCCTGTATTGTACTGTTAAACCCCCTCTTGTCAGCAAACCTTTAGTGTCTCCAAAATTCATCGTCGATGTGCGATTACTGTAATCCCTGTGTGTACATAGCAGGGTTTAGGACCCAGAAAGCAAGTTCACATACTTAGCCACGCACTCCCCCTCCCGCGCTCCACAATGGAGTCAGTAAAAACAATATTGTGGATTGCACCATTCACCCCAACTCCCATTTTTGTATTTTCAAAAGACGACAGGTATGAAATCTATAATAAATAAATAATAAATATTAAAAGTTACATCTGTGGGTTACAGATCTGCAAACATTTTAGGCATTAGATCTTAGATTACAAATTGGTTGGATTCATGCAGTTCATACAAATGGAAATAAATTATCCATCATTTTCTTATTGTGTGTCGGGTAGTAAAAGTAGATTGAAGATGCATGAAGACATTGCAAAAATTATATTATTGAATCTTACAACACAGAATCATTGGTAGGTTTTTTCCCCTTAGTGTTTGCCTTTGAAATCTGTTGGGGCTGGATAAAGTGTGCCACAAGTATATTAAAAAAAAAAAAAAGTTTCTTTATAGCAACTCTTTGATATAACATTTTCATACTGTATTATTTGGTTTGTATTTTTATGTAGCTTCAAAAAACAATACAGAACTGCTGTTCATTGCTTAAGGGTATAAGTCAGATAACTACAACACATCTGCAGACCAGACTTCATCATATATTAAAAATTATTTCACCTTCAAATGCAGCTCAAAACTACAACAAAATAAAATAAATGAAAGCTACAGAGCTACCAGAAATTATGACTCAACACAACTGCAAATAACAAAACAGTAATTTCATCTTATTTTGCTAAAGCAAAATCAAATTAGTTTCTTATCTAAAATACTGAGCAAAAACACTTTAAGCTTTCCACTGGAAAGGCAGCATAAATAGTCCATTTTAATGGGTAATAAAAAAAAACGACTTCTGGTTTGCGGTCATTCGGTTAAAACAGACACATCCATTGTCTTATGCATTGTCTGTATGTGGTGAGTGGTTTCACGAGAATGACGTCAGCAACAGGAGATGCAGAATAACGCCCCCTGTGGGTGCCTTTTATTATTACAGGCAAACTAAAATAAACATGCCTGAACAGAACCAGCGATGCTTAAGCTCAGGCTGAAATTAAAAATAATAAACAAACAAGTTTGAATACTTTTACACGGTCCAAATAAAGAATCTTTCACACAGCTGGTGCAACAGGGTTAGGCAGCATGGTGCAGGGGTCCTCAGTTGACAGCTTCTCTACAGAGCTTGTAACTCTGCACTGCTCCTTCAAGTCAGTCCTCGTAGTCTGCAACAATGTAAGCACAAAGCTGGTCACAAAAACACATGCAACACAATGCAGCCCCAAAACTGCTCCCTGATATACTGCCAGGCACCTCCTCACAATCAGCAATGCACCAAAATCTAGCCAATCAGTGGACACTGCACCAAAATCTAACCAATCAGTGCACACTGCACCAGAATCTAACCAATCAGTGCACACTGCAGTACTGACCACAAGGAGTACACCTGACAGTACAAGAGCTTCAGGTCTTACCTGCCCTCCAGAACAGCTGATTTACAGATTTACAGCTGAGATTCATTCTATCCCTGTCACATGCATGCAATTTTTTAATCACATGCAATGAGAATGGAGGGTTGTTTAAAATTTAACTGAATCGAAAGTGGGCTCTTTCGATGCATGTTTGTGTCAAAATACAGCCGGTACAGCTGATTCTGGGCTGCTATCATTCTGTATGATTCCTCAAATTGTAGTTATTGATCTACAGTCCGTATACAGTATCTTCGTTGAGTTCTCTATTCATAATATACTTCTCATCCAGAAACAATGTCAGATGTGGTTTCACTCTTTAGCACCTAACAAAATCCAATATATTGATTACATATCTACACGATTAGGCCAGGTTCACAATGCAAAGCCTGATACAAGGGAAATTACAACAAAATATTGATAAAGTAAAGCTGGCAACACAGATGCACCAAACGCATAACACTGGAAAATGAGGTAAGCTTTATGTAAGGTATTGATAAGATTGGTGATGAATTAAAACTTGAGATTGTATTACACATGCAGATGTTGAAGGCCAACTTCATGCTTACATTAGCAAAAAAGATTGACACCTTCAGTAATCAGGTCTGCGACTGTTTACCAGCCAATTGGATTTAGATTACAATCTAAAACATCTTGAACCAGTCACGTTGCTAATTATTCCAAGCTTATCTTCTGTGATGAACAGTTAAGAGTTATTTTGATTCCTTCTCATAGAAATGATAGCTATTTGGCTTAAAGAATCTAGTCATTAACATATTGTCCTGACTTTCAGACTAACCTTCCCCTTATCTGTTGAAATGTGATGAGTGTGATAGTGAAAATATTAACATACAGCAAGCAATGTTTCCTATATGAATGAGAGAATCGGAAGTAAAAATTAGTTTGTCATGGTCATGATAAGTGTGATGCTTTCATTAGATCTAGAAGTACCTCGATAAGTCCAAATATATATATATATATATATATATATATATATATATATATATATATATATATATATAGAGAGAGAGAGAGAGAGAGAGAGAGAGAGAGAGAGAGAGGCATGCTATAATTTCTATGTTGTTATTTCTGAGTAGGGAATCAATCAGAAAACACAGCAACCACTGTATTCCCCTTTTCTAAGGCACAATTCAACCCTGCTCTTGCTTTTTTGTTAAATCATTCCTCACTCATTGTTTGCTTTTGTGTTGTACAGGTTGAACCAACACATAATCTCTTTAGGTCAATGGCAGCGAACTTGGGAATTTAGTACAGAACTCGGTACTAAGCTACGGACTGGCTAGTACGGAACCATCGGGATGATACAGGATCATCCTCAGTACGGGATCATTCTCAGCTCCGTACTAATTTAATACCAATTGCAATGAAAAAAGATGCAGAACAAAGTTGGGGATCAACTAATCCCCAATCTTAGTACACAGCACAGGATTAAGTGCATTCTTTTAGTGTGTTACCAAACAGGAACTGAAGGGGGAGCTCAAAAGTTGGTTTCAAGAACATTTAAATTTTTTAATAATTGTATTTATTTATTGAGAAACCTAACAGTATCCTAGTTTTGTTACATATGCAAATTAAGTAGACACACAAAAGTATCCACTAGGTTTCCCCAATTGATTTGAAACAAATCCAATTTAGAATTAAAGTTAAATAGCAATGTTAAATGTTTTAATCAAAATTATGCAGTTTATCTCTATGTTCTCAAGCTTGTTAAGGAAAAACAACTGTATAGTTTATCTTCTATTTCACAAGTGGTCTGAATCTGTGTTTTGCTGATAACTGGTGTATTTTAAATGACTTTTTGGGTGTTTAATTAACGTAATTAATTTTGATCATATGTACAGAAAGAGGATGACAGATAATTGCAAAGGCAATTAAACATATTTTGCCTTTTTATATAAATAAATAAATAAATAAATAAATAAATAAAAAGTTCTGTCTTACTAATTAGGAACAAGGTTTGGCTCAACAGCAAGCTATCATATAAAATTCCTACTCTGAAATCTCTCAAAGGACATCACTGGTGTAGTACAAGCTCTTTGAAAAGGTTGGTTACTCTGCCCTTTCTTTTAAGACACCAGTCTCACTCTCAATAAAATAAAAGGTCTTTTAACGAATCCATCATTGCACAACCTCTCCATCTATCAACTCAAAACAAAGATGACATCCACTTTGTCTAAGTTTCACGCTGCTGACTTGTGATTCAGTATCATATTAGTGGATAGGGTATTGAGGAATGGAATCCTTTTCACACTTTTACCAGACTGACAGAAATACATTTGTTAAGAATGGCCACACACATGTTGTACAGTGCTTCACTGTTCTAGGCACTCAGCACTTTGTGAATTTCTGTGGTGAGCAACAGACTTTACTTTTTATACAGTTAAAAAAGCTTCTGTGTAAAAGGAGAAATTAAGGGTCTAGTTAAGTAATTGAAAGCTCAGTTGAAATGAAAAATAGCAGACACAGTGGGTCCCCAGGACCGGGGCTGGGAACCAATGACTGAAACCATAAAACCTTTACACAACTTTACTGTGTCCATTAATATACTGGTGCACCAGTACTGACTGGCACTTTGTTGACAGATCAGTGGTATCATCAGCTTGTATAGCCACGAATGCTGTACTTCTTAACTACTACACAATGAACTTCTTGGTTACATTGAGCATACAGTCCAACAGTTCATCTTTGTACTGCTTTAACACAGTTGCAGTTTTCAAATGCTCCTCCATTGTATTATCTATATTACACAAAATCCACCAGGCCATGAAACACTCCCGGGTTCAAAGATAACTCAATTTCATCATACAAATTCGCACACAGTCATTCAACTTCGACAGGATGTATCTGTTTTTATCGGCTTAAGCATTGTGCTTTTTGTATGACAGAAAAAATTATATTCTGGCATGGTAGCTTTAATCTAATTGTGTAGATATATTCACATTCCCATTTACATTACGAAAATACTTTAAGTCACTCACTCCTGTTTTAGTCAAAGCAAAGTCCCCTCCAAACAGCAAGCATGGGAAGCAGAATAGTGAATTTCTAGTAATGCTGCCTCACAGCCACTTCTTTTTCTCATAGCACGATTTTGTAAGCTGTCGAATACATGCCTTCGCCCTGTCTGTTGCAGATTGGTGAAGCGTCAGATCAGACTGAAGGGGTCCTAATATTTTCAGTTTCAGCATCTTCTGGAAACTCATTCCAAAGAATGGATTTGTCAGTAAGCTGTCAACACTATTAATCTCCACCATTTTTGCAATGCAACAGCCTCCTCAGATTGGATATACGGCCAGTTTCCTAGGTAACGGCTGCTTTACCAGTGAAATACTGGACGACAGATAACATGCCCCATAGAGCACTGAACACGCACAAGCATTGCCATTCAATGCAGAGGTCAGGAATCACTGCTGCGCATGTGCTACAGGGGCAGTATGGAAACCGCCCAAGGTCTTTACTGTGCATGCGCATACTCATTTGCGGTGGAAGCAGTAGGCAATGTAATTACCGTAATGATTTCTTTAATGATGTTACTAGCAGTCAGTGACAGAATAGTGAATTGCTATTAAAGTCAAACTAGTGAGGTGGTGCCCCAACGCCTCTTATACACCAGCCGTGCCTGTATGTAGTGAATTACTTCATAAACACATTAAAAGATTTAAATAGAAGTAGTGAGTATAGTTCCGATGTCATCAAAAGTCTACTAGTACCTCCACTGTTTGTTTTCAAACACACTTTCCCTTGACAAAGGAATGTTAAACATACCAAAATGTTGGGAAGCTGACTGCACAAACAAAAATATATATCTAAAAACTTGACTTGAAACAGTGTTACATTTACAAATCAACAAATATTAGGAAATGATGGGATTCCATTCCCTTCTCAAAACACAATGTATTATTGGACAACTTGTGAACTTTCCACTACCTTACTTGAATTATAGCACCATATAGCAAGACAGGAATTAGGCAGCAAGTAATACAGTACACACAAAGTGTCGGCTGCCTCAAGGCAGAGAAACTGCTGCTGGCTTCAGCAGCGGGCTGCCATTATGATGAATGTTTACTGCACTACATTAAGAGCAAATTACCTTCTTTTGTGGGAGGCCAGATCATTCACACACTCTGATAGAGTGCACAAAGTACCCCTGGTACCGAATGGCTTTAAGGCAGCAGCAATAGAAAGGGGGTATATAAATATTTAGAATTTACTGGAAATAAAATCATTGTTTGGCTTCCTTTTGGACACAGTTTGGAAGTAATACTGATGAATCAGTTACCATTACTTTTTTTTAAAGAAAGTGTACAGTATCTAATTATGTATAGTATAATAATTACAGGGTTAGAAACTCTTGCTCTCCCGCTTGTCTAAGGCGAATTAAATCTGATGAGGACTAGTTGATGACTGTGTCTCAGTAGTCCTCTGGGCAAGTATTTAAAACAAATGTACACATATACTCTCACGTTCAGTCTTGCTTTAAAAAAAAATGCAGGGAAGTCAATTTTCTATCGAGGTGTAGCAATTATGAATAAGCATTTACAAATAATACTTAGAAAACAGTTACTGGGAGCTGAAACCTCCCTTCATCTTCCCTGCAATGCCAACCCCACTTAATGACATTTTACATTTGTGTTCTCCCTCTGCACGTTTTACTTTGAATTTACAAACACATTTAAGTAAGTGTAAAGTAATTTTACAAAAATGTGGAGATTTATACATGGTTATGACCCTGACTGAAGATGTCATTAGCAAAGGGGGCCGGTTGTACTAACGAGGTCAAACAATAGGTCACGTTTTACTAAACATTTTAAAATTAATAAACAAACAATTATTACATGTGAACATTATCATAGCATATTGATTAAAAATAATAACAATATATTCACAATAAAGTTGAGTTCTTATCTATAAAGAGTAACATGTTTAATGCTTGGGACTCGCTGTCTGTTGCTTGGTGTTGTTTACATTATCGTCAGCTTATTTTAAGTGACTGGAAGATTAAATTACTTTTTTTAAAAACACACTTTTATTATACCAATACAGTATCCTACTGGTGAGCGATAATCAGTTTGTTTGAAAACCAGGCTTTAATCACTGACAATAGGTGCACGGACATTGACTCTATGAACACTCCGAGGCTCAAGCACCAATGTGGGAAAATAAGGTCCTGCACAGTGCAAATAAATCACCTGCGTTTCCCTCCTTTTTTCTTTTGCATTTGTTTTGCTCTCATAAGTATCTATAGTAAATACAGCGTCCATCAGTTCTGATAGATTCTACTGTACTTGCTGAAGCGGTTTTCTCCCGCTGCTAATAATAATAATAATAATAATAATAATAATAATAATAATAATAATAATAATAATAAATAGCCACCTAGCTAACCATTTCATTCAGAGGGCTGTCTTTAAATTGAGTCTTTAGTGAAGACTGCATGTGTACAGTCAGTACATTAATTATTGTAGATAGTAATTCTTGGTCAGCAAGGTGAAACAGCTAAGAGATTTTTTTCCTCTGTCTCAGAACCTCAACTTTATGTACTGCATTGGTCTGATGTCTACTGCCATTGTTTTACAATCGTAATATAAAATGACTTCAGCATCATTACTTGACCAGCACCTTTTGAGCTATGATTATTCATAAATCAAAATGCAATTAGTACTTTGGAAGCCACACAAAGGGTGAGCTTTATAATTTTGTTTTAGATACAGACTATACACTAATGTTTGGGATTCTACAGGGAAGCATAGTCAATTATTATTGAAGATTTTGGGTGGAGGTGTACGTAAATTAATATCACAAAGGTGAATGTTAAATGCACATCTTGCAGCTAATGACATGATCACAAAATGTACAAAAAAAGTACAAATTTTGTTACTCTACATACAGATTCAACCCAAGTAAACAATAAGAAGTGGTTAACCCCCTATCCATTTCACTCCCATTTTTAACCATAAGTAAGCTATTTATGAAAAACAGTAAGTTCCAAAGCTACAGATAATAGTTAATATTAACATTGTGCAATTACTGAGTTGTATTAAGTTTTCAGGTACTGGCTGTTGTTTGTTCAGAGCTGAACTACTTTCTCATTCTGGTAAGGTATTTAATATGTGAGGTTCTTGTTCATTCTTAAATACTAAATACTGATACTTTTAATTTAACTAACTACGCAAGGGCTGATTTATTTAGAGGAGCTAATGATACAATGTTCGATTTAAATTATTAGTTGAACGTAAACAACAAATTACCTCTTTCCTGTAGTTTTACTTAGTTGATTTGGGGGCATATATAACCTTGTAAATACATGCTATCTATTTAGGTAATTGCTAATAGTTTCCGTTCTTACATGGTAACTACTGATGGAATACATGTGCAATTACATGGAAAAGGCCTATCATGGTGTTACCATGTTATTCTATCAGGTATCAAAATGTTGTTCACAAGCCTGTTAATGTAATTACACAGCAGTTACGTGTACAAGAAGGGGTCCTTAGTAATTATCCAGTTATAACAATGCAATTTAATGGTTATGAATGCCTTATAATCTAATGTGCTACTTTTTACTTGACAAACATGCTTAGCTATATGGTTTACAGATTTCTGTTATATAAGCAATGCAACATCATTGTAAGTGTTTGAACAATACCTTTAATATCCTGTAAAATGGTTAATATGAAATGATTCACAAGCTTTAATTTATCTCAAGTTTTTTTAAAGGGATAAAGGGGAAAATTCACAGTGTCAATTAGCACCATTTATTCAGAAAATAGGAACACTGACTGATGTAAAACATTTAGAAATACATTTAACCCTCTGAAGACTGAAGGTCTGACTGACATACCTTTAGGGTTTGCATTAGGGCAAATATCCACTAAAAGCATATACTTATTATATATTTCTAAACAGCTTAGGGTCTGAGGACTATTAAGAAAACAAAGTTTTCACTCTATATTGAAATATACCCTACTGTGAAAGGGTGGTGGGTAATTCACTGACACAGGAGACAGACAGGGGAATTTGGCAACACTGCACAGGTGCCCAGTTTTATTTCAGGGTGCTATTTTTCTTTTATCCCGCAGATGGCGCTGTGGGTCCATGGTCTGATTTACCAACGATGGTAAACAGAACCACGGGCATACCAAGCAATGGTACACAATACCGGCACCCTTTCAGGTGCTTCAAAACAATAATTCAAAACAGAAGGCACAAAGAAACAGGGAAAATAAAACAGTAACAAAACTACAAAGAAAAGGTGCTGCACTTGACAGCTATATCCCAGTCGTCGCTACCCGTGCGACCCGGATCACCGTCCTATACTGCCAGCTAACTAGCCTGCTCCGTTACAATACTCCGGGGTCTGCCCAAGGGTTCCCCGCTCTCACTGTCTCGCTTTGACACACTCAGTTTCGGTTTCTCCCGAGTGGTTCTCGGTCCTCGACCAGCGCTTCCGCACTCTCGGCGCGTTTAAAGGGCAGACCTGAGGAAACAGCAGAGCATTATCTTATAGGGCCGACAATCTCCCAAGACTCGCCTCTCAGCCATTCAGAGAGGGGGAAAGTCCACACACCCACTTTCCCGCCTCCCCGTGTCACTGCCATGACTCACAGGCGGTTGTTGGACGACTGCCGCCCTCTTCCTGCAGCCCTGTGAACACGCCAGCAGAGTCAGCACAGATCTCTCCCTGCTACACCTACAATTACCTAGTTTGAAGTCAAACAAAAAGTAAAACAATTCACTCATAGATTTTTTTTTCTCTTTAGAAATGTCCTCATAAGTGGTTTCCTACCAAGAAACTGTCAAATTACCAGTGGTAGTCACAGACCTCAGAAACTAGGATCAAAAAGAATTTTGATTTTACACCAAGTTGTTTGACCTCATGAGGCTCGTCTACTTCAGATTCTTTAATAGGATCAGTGTGAAGAAGTTTGGCATCCTAGATCTGTCAACCCATCAACATCTTCTGTAAAACAAAATTTTCAGGTTGGTAAACATTCTTTATTATATAAAGCAATTTAATATGGACTCCGGTAATGCTGCTTTTGAAGCAAATGCTGCACTACATTAAAAAAAAAAAAAAAAAAAAAAAAACATCTCTATTGACTTGAGGCTTTAGCTGGAGCATTTACAATGGGAATAACCAATTTCACCACAAGGGTGTTCCCTAAGGCGAAGTGTTCTCTTAGGAGGTGTAACTGTACACAGAGATTACTGTATATCTCTGTAGATGAAAAACAACCTATTTTGGACCTACCTTTACTGCGCTTCAGACAGTAGAACGCCGTCAATGCAGATAATCAAACCAACATTTTCGTGTTAACTCATTGTGCTGCTTAAATGTAAACAAACCGACAGAAAGTTGTATTTAAATATTTTAATAATTTCTTGACATATCCTTTTTTTTTTATTAATACACTGTGCTTTTACCAGCATCTAGTTTGTTTGTGTGCTGCTCCGATTGCTTTCTGACTTCCCCTGGTAACAAGGGGCGAGCAAGTGAGTGCAGAAAAAAAAAAAATAGATAAACTCTGCTTTGCAATAAATGTCTCTCTCTGTCACAGCTGATGTGAGACAGTGATATGCAATATAATAAAATAACATAGCATCGCCTGTTTCATACAGAATATTCTTCTCATTAGTGGAATTCGACTCCGATTGCAGGTACTTTAGCAGTTGGTTCACACAATTTAATAGCAAATTCTGGAATTTTTCTGTATAATTCTGTGTAAATAAATATAAAACTATAGAGAAGGGGCAGGAATATTAATCCAGAAATAAGACAACAGTTTTTTATTTTGTTTTGTTTTTTGGATGATTAATAAATAATAATAATAATAATAATAATAATAATAATAATAATAATAATAATAATAATAATAATAATAATAAAACAATGTCAACAATACATTAAAAATTTCACTTTTATCATGCTTTTCATGCAAGCATTCCAAGGCGCTTTATCAAAGGAATATAAAAAGGCTTGTGTCTAATATATAATCCAGCTACAAATAAACAGAACCAAACAAATACATTTTCAAACAGGATTTAAAAGATTTGATTGTGCTAGCATTACACGTAAATGTCTTGGTTCCGACAGAGTTCAAATTAATTTTAGAGACTGTCAGGAGATTAGCATTTTCCGATCTCAGGAAACGACCAGGAACATATGGGGTCAGCAAATCTTGAAGATAAGAAGGTCCAAGACCATGTAAGGCCTTATAGGTAACAGGAAGAACTTTAAAATAATAATAATAATAATAATAATAATAATAATAAATATAATAATAATAATAATAATAATAATAATAATAATAACAGCATCAGTAATAAAACAAACACATTAGATGAATGCAGTAATTGTATCAATTAAATGTGATTAAAACCAAGATTAACAAAGTTTAAAATGTTTAATCATGAGAGTAATAGCAAAATTTTTTTAACCACTTGACAGCCCTAACATATATTCATTAATTACTATGTGTAAGAAGTATTATACAGTATAATGCTTATTGTCAAATGTTGTAGCATATGACTGATCTGTCTCGGTGTCAGGCAGGTAACTCTCCATGAGCCTATATGCGAGCTGAACCTGTCAATTAGACCAAGCAAGCATTTTCACAAGAAAGCATCTTTGCCAGCTAATCCATAAAACCTGTCAACCTACCTTCCACTTACAATACATTTTGAAAAAAAATAAGCTTTACTTCTCACTTATTTGTTCTAGACTGAGAGTTTGCAATTGGTATGCTTGTTTCAAAGACAATTTATTCTTTGCATAACTAGTTTTGCAATTTATTTGTGCAAAAAAAAAAAACAATCACACACAGAATAAAATGTGGTATAAATAGAATAAATAATGGGTTTCAGTGGGATATCAAAACTAATCCAATTTATAAAACAGACTGTGACATCGCAGCTACACAATAATCCCACTGGAACACATAATATATTTTCTGTGTCTTACTCCTAAGTGCCATGGTGGTGATAAAGGAACTTTTGTCCTGTTCTTGTGAATTGGTAATAACTCAGTTTATGGAAACTGTCATGCAACAAATTCCATTTCACATAATGACAATCTGTACGTGTAGACAAAGAAGCAACAGTATTAGACATACAGAATGTATACTCTTTTTGGTTTTGTGATCAATGATTTATAGCTTTTTATTCCAATACTGTATGTAACTGTATCAAAGCAATACAAAATAAAACAGTACAAAATAGAACAAATGAAATGCTTTATACAAAAAGGACATAAAGAAATAACATAAGTGAAGAACTAATCCGGCCTGGAAAACCTTACTTATTAATGAATTCATATATTAGTATTTCTACACCATGACTAATTTTTGCAGTACAGTGCTGTAGCTAAGGGGGTGCTTTTGGGGATTCATTTATCCGCCTTTTTAGATATCCGCCCTTACTCTGGTCCCACCACAGTCGGATACAAAATCCTGGCTATGCCACTATTATAGTATCTTGCAATATATCATTATTATTATTATTATCCTGTTTGCACACACTATGGATTCAGTGTTCAATGTAACATAACAACAATGGAACTTGTTTGTTTCTGTAGCTAATGGTAGTTATGATTCCACCACAGAGTACACAGTAGGAGTTTTTAAAGGTTCAGAGAGTTGATTACATCAACAACACAAAAATGGACAAGATGAAGTAATTAGTTTTAGTAGGAAATGGGATGTCACTGATCTATGTTCAATTTTATGTTCTAAAAGTAGAAAAGGCATAATATCAGCCACCTGTGTGGTGATGATATGATGATAAGGATGATTATTAAAGTTGCTGGTGTACTGTAAAAGGCTTACCTGTTCCACCTTTTCCCATCACTGCCTACCTCTCCCCCTTGTCCACCTTGCAGCAGGTGCTCAACTTGGCTCACAACGATCCCTGCCTGCCTCAAACCATAGGCAACTACGTAAAGAATTTAATAAGAGAAACATTTGGTCCATACTTTTTGCCACGTATATCTTTGTTTCTTGAGTGAAAGAATGAAAAAAGGTTGTACAGTACATGAAACCTTGTATAAGGCTGCTCAGGGGTTGCTAAAATGATTATGATTGTCTCTCTTTTAAATTGTTATTCATAAAACGAGGGAGAATTATTTTTTTTACTAAAATGACATTCCTGCTTTGACATCATACTTCACAAACTTTAAGGAATTGAATGCCATCTTGAAGCTTGTGAAGACTACCGCTTGCTGATAAAATACATTGTAAGTGAATCCGAGTTTGAAGTGGGGAGGTTAACCTGACATTTATATTCCCTTGTGTGTATAATGGATTTTAATAGCAGGGCCAGATCTTGTGAAACTGATGTCAACACAAAGTTTCTGCTTGACTGATGGCAGTAGTACCTTCACAAAGACTGTTAGGCAACCCTGACTTTTTGAAAGTATGTAATGACAATGATTTCAAACTGCAAAAGAAATTCAAGAAACATTCCAGAACTGTATTCTAATTCCCACAAAAATCAGGTGTAATCAACCTCTATAACGACTTAAAAAGTACAACATTTTTAAAATAGGCTTCTGCTGTACTACAAGTCCTATGCCAAGCCACAGCCACAGTTGGTGTGTGAAACATTTTCTCTGTGTGTCACAAGTATTGTGTGTGAGTGACAGATGGAATTTGTAGAAAGTAAGCTAGATTTGTGAGCACTCACTCCGTAAAGTAAATACCAATTAGCTAAGACAACAGTATTAGGAAGCCTGTTATCCGTGTTGCCTCAGTCCTATGCATTGCATGCGGTATATTTACTCAATAAATGCTAAGACTTAAACAAATAGGAAAGTGAAATGTGTATCCTTGGATTCTTGCTGGTGAATAAACACAGCTTGATTGCCAAAACTTGGCATTTCGTCCTGTTATTTATGCTACTCAATAACAGACAGTTCCAGATGCCTTAACCAAGAGGCTATGGGAAGCCAAATGATAATTTAGAGATATATCAAATTTCATTTTAAGATATCTTGAAATATTTAGAGATAGCTGTAAAACATTTCAAGATATCTCAAATTGAATTACAGATATCTTTAATTCTGTAGTTTTTAAGATACCTAAAATTCATTTAAAGATATCTGTATGGCAATTAGAGATATCTTAAAAAAAAAAAAAAGGTAGCCATGTGGATTTTGCTAGCGTGGTAAGCAAAACTGTCATTTAGAGATATCTTAAAATGAGAGTTTTAAAGGTATCTCTAAATCATTTGAGAGAAACAGTAATCCGTTGCGTATCCAACTGTGATGAGACCAGAGTAAGGGCAGATATGTAAAAAGGTGGATAAATGAATCCTGTTTTAAGTACCATTATACACAGTTATGATGATTACTGTACTATATTATTATTGTTTTGAGATTCAGCTTTTATTAGAGAACTCCTAATAATATTAATGATTGTGACAGAGTAGCCATCTGCCGTGTGAGTGCGTGAATTTGCTGCTAAGTGGCAGGCAGGAGATCGAGACGAGGTTGAAGTTGATACATCCCGCAGGTGAACAGTATTTATTTACATATTGTTGTGCTGAGCTTCAGGGTTTTATTGGTCCAGCACTCCCTATCTCTGACTGGTCATGTCAGACCTGCTCCCACCCCCCTCAGTGATGCACACACAAACAGTCTCTCAGCTCTCAGTCACACAAGCACTAAAAACACACAGATCTGAACAAGAATAACACAGTTTTACAAATTCACATTATTTGCAGAGTACTTCAATCCTCTTCCTGAGTACATAATCAGGTCCCTGCGTTACAATATCAACACACTGAGCAGCTCATGTGACACTACCAGCAATGGTTGCATACAGAGCACATACAACATAGTGTACAAAAACTTTGGTAGGATTTACAATCTCTGAACTAATCTTCTCTGATCAATAAACTAACGTTGCTGAAGGGACTGATCATAGCGGATAAACAGTTAGGGCGGATATGTGAATGGCGATACGGCGGATTACTCTATCTCTACTGTAAATGACTTCCTGTTAATTTAAAGATATCTCTAAATTATTTGAAGATACAGTGCCTATAGAAAGTCTACACCCCCTTGAACTTTTTTTACATTTTGTTGTGTCAGTGCCTCACAGTTTCATGCATTTAAATGAGGATTTTTTTCCACTTATCTACACACCATACTCCACACTGTTAAGGGGAAAAAAGTTTTTATTGAGAAAGATTATATATTAAAAATACAAAACTGAAAGATCATAATTGGATAAGTCTCCACCCCCCTGAGTTAATACTTGGTGGAAGCAACTTTGGAAGCAATTACAGCTGTGAGTCTGTTGGGAAAGGTCTCTACAAACTTTGCACACCTAGATTTGGCAATATTTGACCATTCTTCTTTACAAAACTGTTCAAGCTTTGTCAAGTTCCTTGCGGAGCATTGATGGACAGCAATCTTCAAGTAATGCAAAAATTTTTGATTGGATTTAGGTCGGAGCTCTGACTGGGCCACAAGGACATTTATCTTTTTGTTCCTTAGTCATTCCAGTGTACCTTTGACTGTGTGCTTTGGGTTGTTGTCATACTGAAAGGTGAACTTCCGTCCCAGTTTCAGCTTTCTTGCACAGGTCAGCAGGTTTTCCTCAAGGACTTCTCTGTACTTTGTTCCATTCATTTTCCCTTCTATCCTGACAAGTGCACCAGTCCCCCATGAGAAATATCCCCATAACATGATGCTGCCACCACCATGCTTCACAGTAGGGATGGTATTCTCTGGGTGATGCGCTGTGTTGGGTTTGTGCCAAACATAACGCTTTGCATTTAGGCCAAAAAGTTAAATTTTAGTTTCGCCAGACCACAAAACTTTTTGCCACATGGCTACAGAATCTTCCGAGTGTTTTTTTTTTTTTTTTTGCAACAAACGGGATTCAAAGTGGGCTTTCTTGAGTAATGGCTTCCTTCTTGCCACCCTGCCTTATAGGCCAGATTTGTGGAGTGCTTGGGATATTGTTGTCACATGCACACTTTGACCAGTCTTGGCCATAAAAGTCTGTAGTTCTTGCAAAGTTGCCATTGGCCTCTTGGTAGCCTCTCTGATCAGTCTCCTTCTTGCTCATTCATTCAGTTTGGAGGGACAGACTGATCTAGGCAGGGTCTTGATGGTGCCATACACCTTCCACTTCTTAACCCTTTGCGGTCCATTTATTCAGCTCCTGTCAGGCACGTCAGGTCAATTTATTTTCACATGCACTGTTTATTTTACACACGCTGTTTAAAATATTTTTTTCCAAGTAAAACCAGTATAAAGGGCATAGTAATGCTAAGCGACATCAGTACTGCATCTCCACCCAAGCCCCACCCCATGTTCGCTGTATTTTTCACATACCTCTTTATAGTCGTGCATACTGATAAATCCTCTCCTGATCACCCGTTTTATCACTAAACTCCTCAATAATGCGATCCATCTTATTTTATATTACTATAACATCTCAAAAAGCTCTGCAAATGTCTATGATATTCTTTGAGCACTGGTTGGGGAAGCAGTTATCTCTGTGGTGCAGCTGTTTTGGCCAATGTGCCCATTTCTTTTGATTATTTTGTTTTATTATTTAATAAAGATAGGGCTGCGGCCATTTTAACCCTGTATCAAGCCATCCTTTGTGACAGGGATATAGTGGAGTTTCTCTGCTGAGCAATATTATCCCTCAGTAAAGTGGTACGACACACTAAATATGGTATAATGCGTTAGACATCTGAACTATATTTAATGCATCTTATATATATATATATATATATATATATATATATATATATATATATATATATATATAAATATATATATATATATATCAGAGAGAGAGAGAGAGAGAGAGAGAGAGAGAGAGAGAGAGAGAGAGAGAGAGAGAGAGAGAGAGAGAGAAGATTATAGTTTTTAGCGGCGACATAATATAATAACTATAGCCCTGTTGAATATTAGACAGAAGACATAATTTTTTTGGTCACTTAACATAATTACCCATCCTGCTGCTTTGTCATTTGTGAGTGTCAGAATTATTTATAGCGGTCTGTAGAAGTGTCATATAGGGATTATGGTTATTTGTTGACAGACAGGATAAACTGGAGATTGAGAAAGAGATTTCAGTTTACATGCAAGTCAGGTGCACGTGTTTTATTCACATATAAAATTACAATCATATGACATAACCAGCAATGGTAGCTCACAGAAGACATAGGACAAAGCGTACAACAAGCAAAAATAAACACAGTACGTCGAGAGTGTCAAGAGGGTGGGGGTTATAATTAAATAAAAGGGACTAAATAACTGCCAGACTACGCCACATGAGAACCTAGAGTCCCAGGAACACTTTAGATAAGTATAGAAAACTGTTAAGCGGTTTTTTTTATTTATTTTTTCTGTGGTCCCAATAATACACACAGGGTCTTTAAATTCCGAGGGAGACAATGTACATAAGTGAGATCACACCCAAATGAGCCCAGAGACACTGAATTACTATTCAGTAGTATTTTATTATTTTACCTAATAGGCAGTCTGAAATACTTAAAAGCAAAGCACAGTAAATACAGGCAGTTAAGTCCACGATAAAACACAGCTAAAAAGGGGAAGGGTCCTGCACCACTGTGCTTGTTGACTCCTTCCACAAATAACAAATACAATAAAAAGAGTCATTTTCAATTGTGTAAAAAAATCCAAACACTGGAACTGGTTACTGGTAGCTGGGGCCCAGTGATGGTGTTCCAGTCAATAGAGTGGGCCAGAAATGTTCCTGCAATATAAAACTAGCCTGTGCCAGTATACTGCTTTTAAAAAAAAAAAAAAAAAAAAAAAAAAAAAAAACAAATAAAATATTTTCTAAAACGCAAGAAGCACACTTTCAAATCCTACATATAATTCCTAATAATAGATTTAAAACACACACAACTTATATTTTATGGCTATACTTTTAAAATACAGTATCTCAGTTGCTTGCAGTCGGTCACCTTACTGCACAAGTTTGGTTAAAATAATCAAAAAGAACACTTTGCCTGGATGTAGACAGCCATGTCTACAATCCAGTATGTGTAGTATTTTGCCTTGGTGAAACTGATTCTTTATAGCCTGGATAGTGCCACTGAAGTTGTGTGTCATCACTATTCTTTAGGATGGTTTGTGTCTGCTTCTTGTTAGTCTCCCATTTCTTCCTTTTATTTCTCCTGTCTTGTCTCTCCTCTTTTTTTTTTTTAATTTAGACGTCTCCAATTTTTTACCCTGGTTTTCTCCCCAATTTAGTGTGCCCAATTATTATCTGTATCCATGGCCCACTGCTCGCAACCCCCCAGGTGACTTGGGGAACAGTGGCTAGAGCACGCGTCCTCCAAAACGTGCACTGTGGATCCACAGTGAGGCCACCAGACCTATACTGCAGAACTACAGGCGCCCTATTGGCCACAGGGGTCGCTGATGTACCTGTGATCCCCAGGCTATAGGGTGCATCCTGCACTCCACGTGGAGCGCCTTTACTGGATGTGCCACTCAGGAGCCCTGTCTCTCCTTTTTTTAATTTGTAAATGTCCCGGTTTTATAGCGTCAGCTATCCCGAGGGTGGGTCTATGCTTTTATCTATTGGTTACCTCAGTGCATTGTCAGTAATGCGGTTTGATAAGGGTGCTGTCAGTGCACTATTGTTTTTTTTTTTTTTTTGCCAACGTAAACAGCTGTCAGGGTAGGAAGAGAACTCAACAATAAAAAGTGTGCAGCTGAATCATAAAACATACACAAACAAATACACACAATAAATGAACACATAATAAATAAAATCAAAACCCACATCATGATCAAATATAAACAATAAGTGAAATAAATAAATACATTCGTGCTCTCTACATATCACAACACAGTGCAAATCAAAATAAAGAAAAATAGTGGCAATAGTCACATTACAACACAAAACTCCAATACAGCGAACACTACCCTGCTATCCAGGAGGTCCCGCTTATACCTCTCACTACTATACTGAGGGGAATCTAAAATCCTGCATTAATCCCTGTCCTGTTCCTATCCACATTCACCAAACCCCAACCACAGATTTACACACGGTCGCTGACGGCTTTGGCTTCCTTTTCATAGAACAAATCCTGAACCCGGATATACACATGGCTGTCAGAAGAGTTGACATCTTAATTCCACGGCTCCAATCCCAGTTAAAACACACAGTAACCAGAGGAATTGAGCTCTTCCTGTTCTCATTCAGCAGCAGAGCTGGTCTGACTCCTATGGCCTTGCAGAGCCCTGAGGTGTATATCCTGGACTCTTTTGTAAACAATACTCTGCTGGAACACGCCCACCTGTTGGTTAGGGAACTATATGATGGTTAACTGAAATGGAAATACTATATATTTTCAAAATTGTACTTTTTTGACAGAAATGAAAAGTAACAATTTGGGGGAAGTGACTTGGATTTAAGGATGACTTGAATTCAGGGTTGTGGCAACATTTGCTTGTGTTGCTTCTTCTTGGATACCAGCATTTATATTGTTTGTTTGATGTCATGACTTTGAGTCACAGATTCAGAGATTAAAAAACAAACAAACAAACAAAAAAACTAATTAACATCTGTTACATTTTGGATGATTTTTTTGAGTATATACTACAATCCAGGTAAAACTAGTACAAGTCCTTATTCTTTGGAACGTGTTTCTTAAATTAAATTGTTATCTGCAAAGCTAGTGGCAAATGGTGGACTTAAAGAAGCTGCTGTACAAAGTTTGTTATATTTTTACACATATAATGATTTAATATTATTTTATCAGAAACTGAAGTTGGGAAATAATTCTTGGATGTAAAATAAAATCACGTAACAAGTCCCTTTGTTGTTAATATATATATATATATATATATATATATATATATATATATATTATATATAGTATATATATATATTTTTTTTTTTTTTTTTTTTTTGTTGTTAATATAGCTTATTTTCTTTGTAGTTTTGTTCTATATGTCAAACCAGTCTAACCTTTTCTTTCAGGCAATGTTTGTCCTTTAAGATATTATTTGCAGTGTGAAAAGAAGCTGGAGGTTATTGTTTTAATTGACTAGATGAAGGATGGGGAGAACTCTTGTACTGAAGGGGATAGTGCTGGTACACTGTGTGTCTCAATACTTTATGGGCACCATGAAATTAAGTTTCTCCCCTGATCCATAGAAATTGCTTTTATTATAACAGGTGAACCAATACAATTTACCTTTTGAGAAATATGCTTTTGAAGCCTTACAAAATCCAATTTCTTTTTAATACTCATTTCAATTAAATTCAAAGGGCAGTTTCAATGCTATTCACTGTTCATCATTTTATAACAAATTGTGCAATGACATTGAATGTGTAGGAAGATAGTTCTCTTTCAATTCGAAGATGACCGCCAAATTGAATACTTTTGGGATATGCCTACTTGTCAAGTATTCACTGAGCATTATGTATCAAAGCTGCCGATAGGCCCCTCTGTGGAGTCACATCCTCAGTCTTGCCTCACTGAGGTAATAAATAGTCACTGTGTGGAGATCTCAGCCTCTTTTGCCTTTCATAGACAGGTAGATAAGATGTTCAGTTGCGATTGACTCTTAGAGCTCCTTCTTCAAGTTTTTTGTAAGTTCTCTTGCAATTAATTGCTGGAAGTAGGCTTACCACGTCCCTGGAATCAAAAACTCAGCAACTGAAGGCTGAGCTAACTGATACGTGGATGCTTTCTAACCTCTGCAGCTTGCTGCATGTTCTTACTATAATTTCCTCTGCTTCTTACAGCTGTAAAACAAAACAAAAAAAAAAGAGAAAGAGAGAAGGGAGAACACAACCCTCCAGCGAGTCCAGCTTCGCTTTGGGCGACCTCAGTACGCCAACTCGGTGTGTACGGTTTAGCACCCCTACAGGCCACCAATTACTATTCTTTTTACAGTAAAAAAAAAGAAAAGACAATACTCCTGCTGTCGAGTGTTTCTCTTCTACTGTATTGCAGTTTAAAAATAAATAAACTGTGTAATCCTTCATTAGTCATTGGCCTTAATGTTGAGTAGAACGTGTGCATCACCACTCACCTATAAAGCAGTGTGTTAGTGTGTAAAAAAAACAAAAAGAAAAACAGGTGTGTTTTCTCTTTTTCTATCTCTCTCCCTTTTCCAGGTTCGTGACTGCACTAGCCCGCTGCAAGCTACGCGCTGCACTGTTTGAGGGCTCCACGCGGTCCGGACGCCATCTTGGGTGCTCCACTCCACATGCATGCTTCGCACTGCACTGGTTGTGTGACTGCACTGCAACTGTCTGCAGGCTACGCTCCACATCGTTTCAAGCTATGCGCTGTTCCTGGCTGTGTGACTGCAAGCAGTCCAGACACAGACATGCAGCCCAGTACCTTGGTGCTTTGCTCTCGGTACTCGGTGCTTTGGTGCCCAATGTGTCTAGGCCTTGACGTCCGCTGTACTCTTGGGTCCTCGGTGCTTCAGAGCTTCGGTATTGGTGCCTCAGTGTTTCAATGTCTCAAGGCCTTTCAAGCCCTGTGTAGCGGCGCCCTTAGTGCCATGCCCCTCCCAGAGACTCGGTACCTCGGTGCTTCGGCATCCACAGTGCCTCAAGGACTACACGCCTGTGTGTTTCGATAACTCAAGGTTTTTCGAGCCCCACGCTTTGGTGCCATGGGTGGCATCAGTGCCCCGATGCTCCACAACCTCAGTACATCTGTGTTTCGGTATCTTAAGTACATCGTGAGCTATGCGCCTCAGCATCTTGACGCCTCGAGGCTTTTCAAGTCTGTGCAGCAGTGCCTTTGGTGGAACGCTGCCCCAGATCCATGGCACCTTGGCACTTCAACGCCCTTGATGCCTATAGGACTCCACACCTTGGCACTTCAACGCCCTCATGGTGCTAACTGCTCTCCATTAACCTTGGGGCCTAGACACCCTCAGCAACACGAGGACGGTACATGTCTGCGCTTTGATGCTTCAAGGTCTTTTTTAGTCTTGCGCCTGTACCTGCCCCAGCTTCTCCAGTGTTTGCTGCAGTGGTTGACCAACAGGACGTGGTGATGAGGGGGGAGGAACAGGATGCACTCTCCCTAGCGGCTTCCTGGGATGAGGAGTCCTTCTTGCTGACAGAGACTCAGGACCCGGACCTGACTCAGGTAACAGCCCCCAGCTATGAGCTCGCCTCGGAGTCTGAGATACTAGTGCCCTCAAACTCGATTCGGGCACTGATGGAAAGGACCGCCAACTTCCTCCAGGTACTCTGGAAGGCAAGTTCTGAGCAGCACAGGTCTGTTATCAGACCAGCACAGACTTCGACCCCCCCAGCCTTTTCCAGTGTTCCCAGATTTCCTGGAGGAGGTTAAATCCTCTTGGCAACACCCGGCCTAGTGCGAGCCCCCCACCTGTGGGAAGCCTGTTCAAAGATCCTGTAAGCCCTAATGGTCACGGAAGCTCACTTAAAAAAGCCATACGCCACTGAAGCACAGACCACTAGGCCTTTTGACCGCCTACCTGGACGCATGCTATGCTCGCCAGGCTATACCCTTCCCAAACCACTAGCTTAAGAGCTACGTGCAGTTTCAGGCACCTTGCTGCAGATTTCAGGGTGGCAAGCCCTGGGCAGATCCCTGGCGGGCTTATTGGAGGGTGAGGGTCCCGGATGCGGACAAACTTAAAACATAAAAGTATTATTTCTCTTTGACTTTTTTCTGCATGTTTGACCTTTCTTCACCCACTTTTAAATGCAAAATAAATATCTTGCTGCAAATGTATGTGATGTGTAGAAAAAGTGCATGTTCTAGTGATTACTCCAGTTAGTCATCCAAAGATAAACCAGATACAATATAAATACAAGAAAAAATTTCCATAAAGTGGCAAATTAATGGAAAAATTTGATGATATTTTATTTAGGCACTTTCCTATAAATCCCCAACACACAAAACAACCTATATTTTGAAGGCATTGCTTTAAACTGCATTATTATATAGAAAAGGAATACCAGCAGCATATTTATTTATTTGAATAAAATATTATACGTGTACAGCAGCCAATTACGAAAAAACGATAATCTGTTAAATAATTTCTCCAGTACACAAGAACAAGCAAAATAAACTAAACCCTTTGGCACTTGTTTGCCACTAAGCCTAAAGACGTACTAGGCTTTGTGCTTCCTATGACAGTGGAAAGTCGGGTTCATCTTGACTCAGGATATAGTCAGTCTCTGATTCAGAAAGAGTTGATCTCACCGGGGCACAGAAGTTTAAATGGATGGGTCGCATTGTCTTGTATCCATGGGGCCATCCATACCTACCCTACCACCCAGGTAAGTATTACCATTAGGAAGCGGACGGCCAAGTTCCTCGCTTTCCATATCCTGTAGTTCTGAGTTGGGACTGGGAGCAGTTTAGAGAGCTGCTGGCTTCTGCAATAGCCCTGCCTGATCAATTGACTAAGAATGAGGAAGTGATTGTAGACATCTTCCCCTTCTGTGACCAGACATGGTTTTGAATTAATATATAAATATTTTGCCTGGCTCATGATAAAACTAAGGCGAGACTCGTGCTTTAGTTCTTTTGGCCAGGGCTACATAATGGGATGTGGGAATTTTGTGGGCAGTGCCCCGGATGTCAACTGGCAAGCCCTAGAGCCATGCCACATGCTCCACTAGTGCCGGTACCTTTGGTGAAAACTCTATTTGAGTGTATTGGTGTGGATATGGTTGGGCCACTGGAGAGTGTGTTGGGATACATGCACATGTTGGTCATTGTGGATTATGCCATGTGTCATCCTGAGGCTATTCTATTCCTCTCCGCCTCAGCCAAATCTGTCGCTAAGGAACTCGTCAAGGTTTTCTCCCGGGTATGTATCCCCCGTAAGATGATGACGGATCAGTGCACCAATTTCATGTCAAGGTTAGTAAGTGAGACATGCAAGGAATTAAGACATCAAGACATTATTTTCACATCGTCAAACTGATGAACTAGTGGAGCATTTTAATAAAACCCTTAAAAGCATGTTGCTTAGGTTTATCGCTATCGATTTGCGCAATTGGAATAAGTTGATTCCTCCCCTTCTCTTTGCTATCAGAGAAGTACCCCAGAGGATACACCGGGTACTCTCCATTTGAGCTGTTGTATGGACGGAAGCCTGGGTTGTGCTCGATCTGGTCAGAGAGATGTGGGAGGAACAGTTCCATAATTCGACCAATAGGGTCCGGTATGTGTTGGATCTGCATAAACGACTGGAGACTACAGGACAATGGGCTCAGGAGAACTTACAGTAGGCTCAGCACAGACAGGAGACCATATATAACTGAATGGCCCAATTGCACACATTTCATCGGAGAGATCGAGTTCTCCTCTTACTCCTTATTTCTGAGTCCAAACTCCTGGCTTAATATCAAGGGCCCTTTGAGGTCACATGCTGGGGAAGTACTACGAGATCCATGAACCGGGACGTAGGAGCGAAATGCATATTTATCACGTGAACCTCCTGAAGCCCTGGCTGCAGAGGGAAATGTTATTAATTATGCCAGCCGATGCTGTCCCAGATCTTGGACCTGATCTCTCAGTTTAGTTAGAAGCAGGTACTGTACAGATTGGGGCCAATCTGACACCAGAGCAGAAGCATCAGGCCAGAGACCTGCTGTCAGCCTTACCTGATGTGTGCTCTCCTGTCCCAGGATGCACTAACATATCCCACCACCATATTGAAACAGTCTGGAGCGAATGTTCGCCAGAGGCCATACCGCATACGTGAAGAAAAAAGGAAGGTAATGAAAGTGAAAACTGACGAAATGACTTTTGGAAGATCAATGACGAATCAAAGTTTGATTCATACCCGATGCCCCATGTAGATGAGTTGCTGGACCGTCTAGGCACGGCTCACTTTATGACAACATTGGATTGAACGGAGGAGTACTGGCAAATACCCCTGTCTGAGGAGTCTCTGGGAAAAGACAGTGTTTTCGACTCCCTTTGGGTTATATCAGTTCACGGAGCACCAGCCATTTTCTATAGGACGATGGATTGCATCTTGTGCCCCCATCAGCAATACGTTGCTGCCTACACAGATGATGTGGTCATCCACAGTGTAGACTGGTCAAGTCATCAGCGTAGGGCAGCGGTTCAAATGGGAAGAGTGAGTCGGAGTATTTGGGGGTATCGATTGGGGGGCGGACAAATCAGGTTGCTGATTGTTTGTCCCATCCCCAAACCCAGGTGCGCTTCTTCTTGGGGCTGGTGGACTATTATAGGAGCTTCGGCTTTGCCTCGATAGCTGCCCTTTTGATGGATCTCACCCGGAAGGCGGCCCCAAATACGGTCCAGTGGACGCAGCCATGCCAGAGGGCCTTTTGGATCCTGAAGGTGAAACTGCAGCAAGCCAGTGTTGCATAGTTCCAGTTTCAGCAAGGTGGCAGGGAAGGAGCACCCAGTCCTGCAAGCTTCTCCCCCATGACAAAAATTATATTTCCATTGAGAAAGAGTGACTTACAGTAAAAATGGGCAGTCAAGGCACTCCGGTACTACCTCCTGGGTCGGCACTTTTATTTTTTAGCTGTGTTTTTGCATTGTGTTTTATTTTGGCATTGTTTAGTTGCTGTATATACCTACCCTGTGTTTAAATTCAAGTATGTGTACATGTTCCCATGGTTTGGTACAGCCACAGGAGCTACCACTGAAAAAGGAATTACAAATAAAACCTGCATGCCTTTGTGTTGTTGTCAAATATAACGTTCTGTGTCTGTCTTCACTGCCTAGTGAACAACCCACATCTCCTTTCAAACCAAGTTTCCAATTTTCTCTCAAATCAAGGTATTTTGCCAAGTTGTCAAGCATAAAAATATTGAAATCCAGTTAATGCAAGAAAACCTTTCTTACCTGAGAATTTGATATGTTTTCATTTTGTTTCAGCAGTTGTGAGACAAGCAAATGATTGAATACAAAACAATTCTTTATCATCAGCTTTTGTTGTGTTTGTTAATCCTTTATTATTTATAATTCTAGTCACAAATGGGTAAAGTGGCTTGTATCCAAAACAAAGTTTGTCTTTGCTTTGGATAGACAGCAGATGTATGGGATGTCACGTTTCAAGGTTTTCAGACAGCCTATTGTTGCGTAAAGCTGTTTTTATTCATATCCTCAGTGAGTTGACATGCTTTCACTATAAACATCAGGCTGGTGCTAGTACTACTTTTCATCCTTTATTTGCTAATAACAAATAACTTTGTTCTTTGTCTAGGTTCTTGTTGAAGGCACCAGTGTGAATGCCTTTCCTTTCTGTTCTTTACAAAGGAATTGTTATGTCTGTTGATTAAGGTATGTTGCTTTACTTTTTCAGCATGAAATTCTAAAAATACAATCCAGGCTAGGCATTACATTATTGATTAATGAATGTTTTTGACATTTTATTACTGAACATGCATTTGCATAATATATGTTCTGGAAATGTCAAAACCACTTCGCCAGGCCAGGAAAATGCAGCATTTCGCGGGTTAAACCGGCAAGCTGACATTAAAAACAAGTTTGGCCTGTACTGTATCTGCAGCCTTTTTCTGCACAGTCCACATACACCATGGGCCTCATTTACGAGATTACTAACAGAGAACACATTAATTTATGTGCACAGTGTCTGGCTAATTTACATACCATACTGTGCATGCTACATGCATTGTGAGAGTTAATTTAATGTGCACGATAATGTCAAAGACTTACCCATGACCACCGTGATATCAAAATCCCCAGCAGTCCAGGCGTATCTTTTGGTTAGTAGCTTATTGTGAAGGTGCAGGTGGCTTACATTGACATTTACAAAAATAAGCAATCAACAGACAGGCAGCGGCAATGCAAAGTGAAACTGCACTGCTTACCTTTTAATTTTAATATATATTCCTTGTCTGATTTAAAAAAAAAAAAAAAGCCCATTTCCTTTCTCCTTTAATGCACAAACAATGGCAGATTTTTCTTTTTGTTCCACTAACTCAAGAAATATTGATTGATGAGAGGTAGCCTCAATTCTCTTCCTTGTCTTCATTGCCACCCTGCAGAGCAGGCTCCACGGATCGGGATGACAGCGCTATGTGAGTACAGCACAGATCCCGAAGCCTGTCGTCTGTGGGAAATTGTATACAATTGCCCATGAGCTTTACCTTTTTTTTTTGTGTGTAAATCATAGTTTATTAAATTGGTTTCAGTTAAAGCTGAATGACATAAATAAAGAGTTAGTAATATAAAGCAAGGGTGTCAAACATACAGCCAGCCCATTACTTTATGAAATTGCATTAAAGTACTGTTTTGTTTTCAAATTTTTTAAAACAACCTTCCTCTTTAATACAACACGTGCATTCTACATTGTATGAGTGACATTTCTATTAAGCCAATCACAGGTCACAGAGGTAGTAAAAATAGCCAATCAAATAGCATACAGAATCCATTTCCTCACGCACATAATTTTGATTAGGATAGCAAAGTGAAGGCTTGTTTAAATTGTTTATTTTACTTTGTGTAAAATTAAAAATCAGTAATAAAAAGTTTTGAATTACCTTGGAAGAAACTAACTGGTGGGATTACAACAGAGGGTGCACCATATATGACTGAGCAAAAGAGTGGATTGGTTAGTAGCAGAGTGCTGGAAAAAAATAAAATAAAAAATGCAGAAGTACCCACTTTCTTACACTGGATTCTGCATCAACAGAAATTATGTGAAAAAGTTGCAGAATTAGAACATGTAATGAGCATTGTTATCAAGAAGTGAAATTGAGTTCCCTTTCAATTCAAAGATGACCACTGATGATAATCTGGGGATATTGCCTGCCATTTTATATCAAAGCTTCCAATAGGCCCATCTGCAGAGTGACGTCCCTGGTCCCGTCTCCTGATGGATCAAATAGTCATAAATCAATAGACATCGGAACAGAAAGGAAAAATTGTAATGTCGGACCTGGTCCGACATAAGACTGCAAGGGATTAAAATAATTAAAATAATTAAAACACATTTAAATAAGACAAAACCAGAAACTTGCATTGTGTATACATCCATATTGTAATATAGTCCCAAATTTAATTTAATTTAATATATTCTTCGCTTGTTTAAAAACAATTGCACATGTTCATTTAAAAATTTCTGCATCGTAAATGCCATCTCACTAGAAAAACTAGTGTTTTGTAAAATTTTTGTTTGGTAATTTTTGCTACTTGCTAGTTATATACAGTGCTACACTTAATAAAACATTAAATACAACACCTAGTTTTTTGTACACTAATTGTTAATTTTGTAATACGAGTAAACAGTTGCGTGAATAAACGCACCTACAACAAAAGTACAGATGTGGGAAAAGCTTGCAAAGAGGACAATGTACAATATATGCTTGTTTCTTCTTCTAGTTTGAAAACGTTATTCCATCGCCGCCCCTTACATCACATGATGTGTGCATGTTAAAGGCACATTGCTGTGCTGATGGGATGCACTTTCTCATGCTACACCGGGCCTGTGAAACAAAGGGCGATTACCCAGTACTGTATGTCATTGTGACAAAGTGGCTGAGTGGGAACAGGTGCAGGAGTGATGCAGTGCAGTAATTAATCAGACAGAGCCTTGTGATCCAATTTGGAAAGTGCACTTCATTTTTATCCAGCTCTGGTGACCAATAAACAATAATCCCCCGGCAATACACAGCAATGTTTACTGCACGGGCTTCTAGACTCTAAACAATAAGTCCTAGGTGCGTGCTCGTGGTGGGTGACACAGTTTATTTTGTGACAGTAGCGCAGTGTTGTTTCCTGCTAGTGCTGGAATCGTGTTAGCTGTCTAGTGATTCACAAACAAGATGAATTACACAAAGACAAACAAACAAAACATAAACCAAAACAAAGGAACAGATTACGATTCTCTGTCCCCTTTTATGCTGTCACACATGACTCCTTGTTAAACAAGTGCAACCACCTCTCCATTCTGTGGCTGCCATGTCGTTTCCCTTCCGGGTCAATGCGCTATTGCAACATTCTCTCGCCCCCTTCTTGGCTGCTCGACTTCACTTGAATCCTGGAAAAGAACTGTCAGACCAGCCCGTCCAAGGAACTGCTCTCACTGCTTATCGTCCTCACAGATCGGGAGGGAGATTTACAACCAAGAATCATTGTATTTCTGTCACAGTCATTCATAAGGTTGAAGTAAGAAAAAATTGAGAGATTCGCCCTACTTCAGCTCTGTTTTTTAATTTTTTTTTTTGCTTTTTGGTTTATAGTACTGTGCTTTTAAAACTTTACATTGATGACGAACTTGATCGACAGTTCTCTCAAATTCCCCTTCAGGATTTTTTCTGCCATCCTTTTAAACACTTCTGCACATCTCTGTATTCTGTATACTAATGGAATATGCCACCTCCAATATGCAGTTAAGTATGATTAGTTTTAACAACAACACTCAAGGTCAGTGGGATAAGTGATAGGTCCTCTGCTGGATTAGGACAGTGAGAGCCCATTAAGTGCAATATGGATGCAATCAAAAAAGGAAAATATTGCTGATATTAAACATGTTAACAATGTTCATCTTGGAAAACAAAGATACTTCACACAGTAAACTTGAATGGTCTGTTCTGTATAGAGTGAGTTGTTTATAATTTATATCACTACAACTACAACAGTATATCCACTGCTAAACTAGTTAGTACAGTACAATAATACAATATTGTGTGCCTTTCTGACAGGAGACATAATAATACAAACACTCCAGGACTGGTATGTTTTATTTAAAAAACAGCACAATATATATATATATATATATATATATATATATATATATATATATATATATATATATATATATATATATTTTAATTGGGTTGGAAAAGCTATGGAAATGGGCTTTGTAGTTATTTTCTTTGACTGTTAACATGGGTTTTCTATGAACTGGAACAATACAAAAGTATGACAATGATAATTGTGCATTTGCAAAAACATACAACAGAGTTTTTTAACTATAGAGAAGGTAGAAGTGATTTTTTGCGTTTTGGCTAACACTTGCCAAGCAGGCTTCAGCAGCCAACACGACACACACTAGAGCAGTTTCACTATTGTAGTACATTTTGTTTTATTCATGATATTGCTTGCTGTGTGCTATATACAACTACAGCGACACCTACTGTACCCTCACTTCCTCACACGGAGAGTGATTAGGGTATGGAATAAGCTATTTAGTCATGTTAAGACCCAACTTGACCAAGTTCTGAGATCAGTCAGATACAAGGAATTGCCTCTTGTTCATACATTTCCTTATGTTCATATTTTATTGGGATACAAATTTTCCAGATCCAACAATGACACAATTTGTTGCTGAACAAATCCACAAATGAATGTTTCCCCACACTGAGTTTCAGGTTCAAGCACATGAGACTGACTTCAGACATCTTAAGACGGGCCAATGACTGGGGTCCTAATACAAAAGGTAGTACATTTCTAAGAAAGGAGATGCACTTAGCAAGTTGATAAAGAGCGGAGTAATGCAGTCTCAGTAAGCATGAAGTATATGTCATTGCCTTTCCCTTTTAAAGTGAAATGACATTCTGAAGCAATATCAGATCATTGCTATCTGAGATATAAATAATATTAAGCAACCCTACGGTTCATTTTCATATATTCTGTCTGTAAAGTGGTGGATTGCAAAGACCTAAATTGTAATATAAACTCCAGCACAGGTCTGAATCTAGCAATACAATCAGTATTGGAAAGGAGAGTAATTACATTGAATTAGCAATTCTCTTCATCTTGTGGCGCTGAAGGGATGTGGCCATATGGGTTAGTCATGGTACCTGATGTTATTGTCGCTAATGGGAGTAAAAGAAAAATGAAGACAAACCAAATATGCTGCCTAAAATATATGGAGCAATTGATCTCAGCAGATAAATACTGTAACTGAAATTATCATTTTAGTTTACAAACAAAGTATTAACTATAATCATTTTAGCAGGAGATGATCTGAAGCATGACTGTAATCTTATAATTTCTGATGTGAAGGGTATTATTGCCAATACATATCAATGAAGATATGGAATGTGAATTTTATTTCTGCTTTTATTGCTTTATGCATCTTATATTCTTTCACTGGGGTAAAGTAGCTCCTTACAGTAATTTCTGCTTTTTAGCATTGAGGTTCATGTTCTCCAAATGTACAGTCAGGTGACAGATGGACAGATAATTCCCAGCAACCTGATTTTAAAATATTTCATTCCCTGCCTTAAATAGTATTCATATTTAAAAAAAAAAATAAAAAAATTACAAAAATCAAATTTTAAAAATAAATGAAAATAAGAAACAAGAACAAACATATTTACAGCTATATGCAATCGTGTTCATTCATTGGTAACAAAGGAGAATAACCTTACTTAGTTAATACATACAATAAGTCAAATAACATGTCATGTGAAACTGGCTTGTACATCATGTTTGAGGTAAATGCCCCATTACCATAGCAACAGGAGCTTCAGTACATAATGAGGGATAAAGACATGCTATGTTACCTGACATCAACACACTGTGTAGGGCCACAAATATGTATCATCTTTGTCATAACAGATTTGCGTTGCCTCTTTGCCAGTCATGTTACTAATAAGACATGTGAAGTGAATTTGAGTTATTTTTATGCTTTGTGATCAATATTGATACATATTTAATAAGTAAAACAGGGCCAATCTATCAGCAGCAACAATAAGTTTCAGTTGTTCCTAAGCATACACAAAAGTTTTTGACGCACACATATTAAAATGTGTTTCCTTCTCCCTGCCCACAAGCTGAATTAGCAGAACTTTCCATAACAAATCTGTTTAATAGAAATTTGCATGGGGTAGAAATGTATTGAACTTTACAGCATTATTATTTGTATTATTAGTGGTAGTAACTACTATAAGAAATGATATGTAACATCTGTTATCGTATGTGCGAAAAAAAGTGAAAGACACTGAACTTCAAAAGTATTAATTTGCTGGTGTAATTTTACTTATTTTGATGTGGATATTTGCTTAGGCAAGCACAAGATCTAATTACAGTTGGAGAAAAGTCATAGGGTTGTTCAAGGCGAACATTGCAAGATCAATCAATAGACAGATCAGTATATCCGCATCGTGCACCTTCAGCTTCAGCATTGAAATCTCACTCTTTGAGATCATCCAACCTATTGCGTAACGAATCAAGTCATTTAAAATTTCAGTAACAGTATGTGCAGTCAAAAATAAACATAAAAAAGGGTCCAATTGTTACTGTTGGAAAAATGCTGCGTTTATCCAATGAAATGAACTAAAACATTGATATCTTCCTTCAAAACAGGTTTGAGTTTTTTTCTAGTCTAATAATTGAACGTGCTGTTCATGAATAAGGAAATTGAAAGACATCTACAAATCCCTTATGCATCTTTTTTCAACAGAAATGCTTTTAATAGATTACACTATTAGAAACCACATCAAACAAAAGAAATAAAAAACATTTTATAAAAGAGAACTTTCCTTTTAAAAGGCTATATTGAAAAGACAATTAAAATAATTAGTGCAGCGGCTGATATAGGTCATGTCTCATTTTAATCCCTTGGGAAATTAACGATTATCAAATTTAGAAGGAAATGAGCAAAATGGCAATTGCAAAAATTACCCCCAAGACCATAAACAGTATATGATTTAACCAAATAAACCTTATTGCAAATAAACCATTGGTTATATTTATATAATACCATATATATGCTGAAGTATTATATATATATAATATATTATATGTGGTATATTAACTATATATTTTGATGAGTTTAAACACAATTTACATTGTACTTGTAACACAAAGTCAATCAAGTGACCATAAAATATCAAATATACTTCAAATGTCTACTAAATTCTGGGTCTGAGGGTGAATATTTTTTTTCTGTGGTTTACGACAGCAGCAAGTCTTTGAAAGAATCTTGAGATTGTGCTACAGATAAGTCACTGTCATTGTTTGGGTTACACGCCCCTTAACACCGCACCGTACAAATTCTTTTGGGGCGGGGAATATTTATTTAAAATTATCATATCGAGCCCTACTGTGCATGGGCAGGAACGGAAATAGTTTTTCCTACACTTCGCATACACTCATATCCAACTGTCATCTGGTCTAAACCCTTTGACAGGATAAGAACTCCATGCTCATCCTAAAGTGACAGTAAAACAACCCAATAACAGAACATAAAACCAGGGAGAACCATGTAAGTCAAAGTTTAAAAATACAATTATTGAATAATCAGATTATAGCCAAGTGCAATCTGAAATCTGTAGGAGGCTAAGAGTACATGATAACAGTTTGGTGCAGAGTGATGCAGAATCAAGGCATTTGTCTTGTTTGCCATGTAGAGTGTGACAGACAGGCAGACAGACAGGCAGACACAGTCAGCACATCTGTAAAGGGCCCCTGTTCACAGTTAGTTAAAAAAAACCTCTGTTTTGTGAATAAAAAATGTGGATATTCATGAAACCTTTATAGTGCCAACAGTCTAGAATGTCAAACTGTACTTTATACAGAAAAACAGACTTTGTTAAAAGCATTCTTAAAATAACTCAGGAGTCAAAGCTGGTGAACACGGCCCAAGGAGTTTCGAAGAAAACTGATTTTAAGTGCCACATACCGTACATAGAAAATGCTTTTAATCATTTTGTTCTATATAATAAATAAAATAAAAAGTCGCCGTTGGTAGTTGTTTAAAATGTCAAGTCTGTATCTTGGAATACATTTAGGGTGGGAGAAAGATTTGGGCTGAGAAGAGATTAGCTGTGGTGATGATAGTGACAAAGCAAATCTATTAAGCTTTGCCAGAGGAAGTTCGTTTAGAACTTCCTTTACAAAATATGTATCACTGCTTCACTCTTTCAGAAGAAATGGGATTAGAAAAAAACATCAACAGCAACTGAGTGACATATTCTATGTGCAGTTATTCCAGTTGCACATGTTATATATGCATCCTTCACTGATGTGATGGTGATGGATTTCTTAACACTAGAACTGCCGCGGATATACTCATAACTAAAACCGCCACCGGCAGTCATTATGACGGTAACATTTTAAACAAAATCAATATTAAAAAGAAAGACAAACTATTGGATACAAGTTTTATTCAAGCACAACATAACACTAGAATGACCAAGGTGGTTATTTTGAACGTTTTTGTTCAATTTAAATTGTGGTGCGTGTGTTTAAGATACGGAGCTGTGCTTTCCTGACTTTTCCTAAATATATGTACTAATTACTCTGACAGAGAAAGAATCACTTAGCTGCAAAAATTAGCTGCAAAAATGTTGCGGTATTATTTATATTTATCAGTCGGGACTTGCAGCCATGTATTGAAGTTTGATTATATCAGCCTGCATTCCTAAAGTGAGCAGTCTGTTGACATTGCTATTTTTTTTCAATGAGCCTCCTCATAGCCCATCAATCAGCCTTGACAGCTCACTGTGCCAGTCTGTCTGTCTGCACCCTGGTTACTATACAAGTCACTCATTTTTCTAAAAAAATCATGGTTACCCCCAATACACATTGAAAATTGATTGCTGAAGATGCACGACAGCAAAACAGTGCTTGGAATTACTACAAATTTTACCAAACAGCGATTCCGATGCAACAGAGACGGACACCTACGAATCTGGCTCTGAAGCAGGCTGGTTTTGCAAAGATGAATCTTTCAGCAGCAGTGACACCGATGGTGCAGGAGAAACTGTGGGAGAAGAAGCAATCCTGTGCAATCATTGCACTAGTATATGCCGGTGAAGCATTAGGTGCCAGAAGCCTGGATTACTGTTGATAGCTGTGCCAAATACAGTTTACAGTAAGTGCACTGAATATTTTGAAAAGCACAGGATCTGTGTGATTCATGCCAGTACTCAGACTTTGTAAATGATTGTAAATGAAGCTCATTCTGTTCAAATGTTTATGTTTTCATGTAATTTTGATTATAGCATATTTGTGTATAAATGCATAACTTCGGCTGCGTATATGCGCTTTGTTATGTAGGCAATATAAACCCATTCTTTTTTTGATATTTATTTACATGGTTTCAGTTGTACAGTTATACAGTTGTACAGTTAGTACATAACATACCTGTATATACATAAAGTTGACTTTGTAAATGATTGTAAATGAAGCCCATTCTGTTCATGTAATTTTGATTATTTATTTATTGCATTTATATAGCGCTTTTTATACAAGTAACGCAAAACAGTATACAGTACATAGCAGAAAAAAGAACAAACCACAGTACAGATGTATAGCATGTCACACATACAGCTGCCAGTCACACCAAACAGAGTCTAGATTAAACAGAGACATGCATTAATCTCTCTAAGATTTGAACCAGGATACGATAAGACCAGACAGTCCTACTGTGCTTTCAAGATGATTCAGTAAGATGGAATGGTCTACAGTATCAAAGACAGCACTTAGATCAAGAAGAATTAATACTGATGGAAAACCAGAGTCACAGCTTATTAGCAGTTCGTTCACAACTCTGACAAGGGCCATCTCAGTGCTATGTGCAGCACGAAAACCAGACTGAAACTTCTCAAATATACCATTAAGAGTTCACAAATTTTGTAATTTAATTGCAACAGCTCTCTCTAGAACATTATCTATGAATGGTGTGTTGGAGATTGGCCTATAGTTATTGAGGACTTTAGGGTCCAAATTGTGATTCTTAAACATAGGCTTTACCACAGCTAACTTAAGTGATGAGGGAACTATACTGGGGGATTATAGTATGTCTCTGTATAAACGCATAGCTTCGGTTGTGTATATGCACTTTGTTATGTAGACAACATAAACCCATTTATTTTACATTTTTTAAATACTTATTTACATTATTTCAGTTGTACAGTTTTGTATTTACATGATATACCTGTGTGTGTGTATATATATATATATATATATATACACACACACACACACACACACACACACACACACACACACACACACACAAATATATTTTCAAATATTTGTTTATTTCATTTTTTACTGGTTTGTGAGGTTGCGCTTCATGTAATATGTTTGTATATAAACACATTTATGTTCAAATGTCCATTTATTTACAATGTTTCGTTTGTGTAGATGCTTTATATGACGTTCCTGAATATAACTTATATTATGACTTATATTCACTGTTTATCCTTTCATTATAATATTTATATAAACATGGTGTTAAATGAACAATTAAACATAAACATACTCATTTGTTAAATCCAGTCCTGTCATAAAATGAGCCGTACCTAGACACTCCAGCAACTCATCTACCCAGGGCATGGGATAAGCATCAAACTTCGATTTTTCATTGACCCATCTGAAGTCAATACAAAACTGAGTGGATCCATCTGGTTTATTCACTAAAATAATTGGACTATTACAGTTACTTTGGGACTCCTCTATTACCTCCAGTCTGAGCATTTCATCAATTTCCACCTCTACTACCTGCCATTTGCGTTCAGGTATACGATATGGCCTCTGGCGAACTTGCACCCTTGGCTCAACTTCAGTGTGATGGTGGGCTACTTGAGTCTGCCCCAGGATTGAAGAGTAAACATCAGGAAATTCAGCCACCAGTGCCCGTGCCTGACATTTATGGTTTGGTGTGAGATTGTCTCCAATCTGCACCAACCCTGTTTTCGACAAAACAGAAAGAACAGGTCCCAGGTCTGTGACATCATCTGCTTGCGCCACTAAAAATGCCTCATATTGCAACCACGGCCTCAAGAGGTTTGCATGATAAATGTGCTTTTCTCTCCGCTGCTCCAGCTGGCAGATCTCATGGTCCACCGTTTTTACCAGATGTGTAATCTCAAAAGGTCCTTACCACTTCGCCAGAAGTTTAGACTCAGAACTGGGTAATAACAGAATCACTTTATCCCCCAGCTGAAATGTGCGCAACCGAGCCCCCCTATTGGGTCTCCTGTCTGTGTTGAGCCTGTTGCAAATTGTCCTGCGCCCACTTTCCCACAGATGTTTGCGCAGGTCCAACACATATTGGGCTGTATTGGTCGAATTGTCCTGCTGCTCCTCCCACACCTCTCTGACCAGATCGAGCACACCCTGGCGTCTCTGCCCAAACAACAGCTTGAATGGCGAAAACCCAGTAGAAGCCTGGGACACTTCTCTGATAGCAAAGAGAATGGGAGGAATCAGCTGGTCCCAGCAGTGCTTACTTGCAATAAATCTACACATGTTTTTCAGGGTTTTATTAAAACGCTCCACAAGACTATCAGTCTGAGAGTGGTAAACCAAGGTCCTAATGGTCTTATTCCCCAAAAGTTTAGATGTCCCATGGACCAGCTGTAAATTAAACTTGGTACCTTGGTCAGTTAGTATTTCCTTAGGGATCCCTACCTGGGAGAAAACCTTCACTGGCTCATTGGCAACAGATTTGGCAGTGGGCCAATCAAAACATTCTATAACTCACTTCTCAAAGGGTTAAAATATTTTTTTCAGAGTAAAACAGGTTTAAAAGGCATTGCATGGAAAAACGACATCAGTACTGCATCTCCAGCCAAGCCCCACTCCTTGTTCATTGTATTCTTTCTTTATAGGAATGCATACTGGTAAATCCTCTTTTGATCACTCATTTTATCACCAAACTCCAAGTCATTATTTTATTACTATAACATCTCAAAAAGCTCTGCAAATGTCTGTGATATTCTCTGAGCGCTGGATGCAGAAGCAGCTATCTCCTATATTTGTGTCCATGTTATCTCTGTGGTGCATGGGGCTGTCAGATACGTCCTTTCTTTCGGCATCATTCGGCTCCTATTGGTCTCACTCGGCCATTGAAAGGTTTTCTCTGCTGTTTTGAAGGCAAAGGGTGGTCACACCAAATATTGATTTGATGTAGATTTTTCTTCTGTTCACTCACTTTGCATTTTGTTAATTGATATATAAACTATTAACATGTCTATTTTTGAAAGCATTCTTACTTTACAGCATTTTTTCACACCTGCCTAAAACTTTTGCACAGTAATACTCTGAATACCTCATGCTTGTAAAATTATAATCTAGGTCAGAGTCCATTAAATACCAAAATTAGACACTAAATCCAAGATGCTAACTTTAAATTAACTCACCAAAAAATGAATAGGCCTGTGTGATCAGATCAAAATGATCAAGATCAATATTGACGCTCAGGAATTTGGTGCCTCCCCTGTCAGAGTAATTGTGGTGATGGTAACATGTATGTAACAGCAGCACAGCTTGCACAAAAATTGTATTTAAAAATGTGGCATATCTTTACATTTGTTTAAAATGTACGTTTAAGGGATAGTAGTTTAATAACAAATAGTTAATAAAATTTGCATATTTTTCTTGGGATAATATCTGGTGGATTAATTGAGGGTTAACAGCTAAAATTTAATGATCCATAGTTTATAGCTGTGTAGTATAAAGTTTGATATATCTTGCACAGGCCCAACACACAACCAAGTATTTGAATTGAGAATCAATAATCTCATGAAACACACACACACACACACACACACACACACACACACACACACACACACCATTTTCTAACTACAGTGTTAGCAACAGAGCAAGGCTAATGCTCAGTGGTCAGCATATTTTCAGATCTGTTATGCTGCCTTTTCAATGTTTATTCACTTACAAAGGTCTGCAGGGCAGCATTCACATGTTCTATATCTAACAAGGGTGCTTCAGTAACCTTTCAATTAATTTTCACACCAGTTGGCACTTTTACAGCTCAAGATTGCTACAGTCACATTATCTTAAATAATAGGGGTATTTTTCTTCATTGAAAATGTTCCCTGTCACTTAATGAGAGCTTAAGAAGCTGGGCATGTGCCCCCCCCCCCCCCCATCCCCCATCCCCCGGTAGGGGGTCCCCCATCCCCCAGGGGGTAGGACAGTTAGAAGAAACAGTCTTGCAGACTGCAGATGAGAACCGATAGTGCAGACACTTCAGTGCATGCTGATTCAAATTTATCTTTGGATTTTTCAATTCATCTATTCTGTTAAATGTTCAGCCGAGCACTAAATTGCCATCCTGTGAGAGCAGCTAGCATTGAGGGACCTGAGAACTATGCCTCCATTATTGACAAGGATTTAAACTGCCTATTTATTCATTGAAATTTTAAAATCCTCCCTGTAGCAGAGCTATAGTGTTAGGCTTCATGAGCAGTTGGATGGAAAAGTTATGCATGCCAGCACATATTTCTCTAGGGACCTCTTGAATGGACATATTCAGTTGTGATGGTGTGTATCTACTATCTACATTAATCAAAACAGATGTTTACTAGTCAAACTCTATTAGTGTCTGTTCAAGGGTAAATAGTGCGGATACTTTAATACACACTAGATCATCACTGCTATAGGTGACTGTTTCAGCACTTGCTGTTGGTGTCCGGGAAGTAGCTGTAAATAATAATGAATTTAAAAAGCAGAAATATATTCAGAATACATTATGAATGTATAATTGTGCGATGCATTTCAAAATAATTTGTGTTTGATACATTCTTTACCTTTAGATTGCAGTGTTGAAACTATTTTATGATCATCTTGCGTTTACCCAGAGATTGACATTCCCAAGTCGTAGTTTTGTCCAGGTCCGTTGACTTTCAGTGGTCTATCAGTTCCAGGTGAGTAATTCGTTTCTGGGTGACAGAAGGAATAGCAACTACACAGGCTCAATTTAAATGATTTGCATGTTACAGTATCTTTAAGGGTGGGGTCACCAAATATATTTGAAAATGGATTGTTAAATCAATTTTTTTTGACCAGGTTTCCATGAAAAAAAGTGTCTCACCTTTTTCTCACGTTATTTTGGTAATACCTTTTGGGTTTCCAGACAAAAACCCAGATACAGTATTACACAAATAAAAAAATGAATAATCAACATTCCATAAGAACGCTCTGTATACTATCTTTGTATTTGCTAAACATTTTTTCTGCATACAGTATATATTTAATATAAACCTATTATACATGTACATATATCATTTACACAAGTTTTTTTTTACAGAACCTAGTTTCAGCAATTCTGATCCTTATGGTGGTCTACGAACGGAGCTAAAATGGCAGCACTTTAAGTTAATGATATAAAAATTATCCAGTCAAAATGTTTAGTACATTAATATTTACTGGTAGTAAATCTACAATAGGCTACCTTACTTACCCACATTTCCCACTACATAATATTCTTATAATACAGTAGTCTCTGCGTATAGGAACACCTCCTAAGAGAACACTTCGCCTAAGAGAACACTGTTGTGGTGAAATTGATTTTTCCCATTGTAAATACTCTGCCTAGAGGAACAGGAACTTCACTTAAAAACACCTTGATGGCATCGCTAGCGATTAGTTCACAACTGATAGAGTACTGTTTTGTCACTTGATAACTCACCATCATCAAACCTAAATTCCAATGATTATTCGGTCTTTTCAAATGTGACTCCTTGAGGCACACTGATTGGTTTATTAAATCTTTCAAGAACCATGTCATATCATTGCCTTATTTTGTATTCTGATTGGCGAGTTTCTTCACCATTCTGTTAAACAATTGTGTGCATGTCTTGAATATTGCTCCTGTACAGATATTCATAGTTAATCTAGAGCTGCTGCTGCATTTTTTAACATGTGTAGGGGTGCTGTGTAAATTTAGTTTGACAGTTACTTTATTAATGTTAGTTTGTTCTTATTCTATTCATTAGAATGTGCATCATGACAAGTAATAAATATGTATTTATTTATTGATTCATATGGTGTCTGGTGGTCAACTCTGTCTAAGAGAACACTTTGGCTGAAAGAACACTTCACTTGCTTCCAAGGGGACTAATAATAATAATAATAATAATAATAATAATAATAATAATAATAATAATAATAATAATAATAATAATAATAGGAGTTAGATTAAGTGCAAGTCACGTTCCGAGAGCAGCCACCTTACACCAACATATTTTGTTGTTGTTGTTGTTGTTGTTGGGCATCCAATATACCGGTAGTTCATACACTTTTCAACACATTTCTCTGTGGATGCTAATCCACCCGTGACTTTCTGGAACTTTGTTATGCAAGTCTTGCAACAAGTTGATGTTAAGTCCCGCATTTGCCTTTTTAAACAAATTCATGCAGTTGTCAGCCTGCAGCAATAATAAGACAACACTGGCACCAATTGCCAGCTATGCTACTTTAATACATTTTCGGATGCACATGTGACTTCTTTTGTCTTGGTCGGTACCCATGATAGATGTTACTAAGGCTAGTGTACAATTAATTTCATATTATTGCTAAGGGCCAGAAAAGTCTAGACTTATAGTAATCACCTATTATCAAGCGCAAGCACTCAAAATCACTGATGACCAAAGGGCTTCGTTCTTTGTATATTTTCACTATTTTTTATGACCTTACTTATAAACAACTAAACTATAAAGCACTATCATTTTTTTTAATGAGTCAATTGGTAATACATTTAAAAACATTGAATAAATGTCAGTATATATATATATATACTGAATGAAGAGTCTCTAAATCCCTTGTACTGTATGCGTATTGTTTTCCTATTTGGTCAAAGAATCCTGCTAGGGCTACTTCCAGCAGATCACAGATAGTAAAGGATTGCTTGGTCAATTGTTGGTTAGTTGTACTGCTTTATAGTATGATAAGGCGATTTACCCACCCATTAAAATCAGGCAATGTTTTAGACGTGCATTTCCTATAGAGTGAGGAGTGTGTGTGTGAGTTTCTAAACTGCATGGAAACCTGCCCACTGTATGTTTGCTTTGTGTATCTTTGGTTTATAAAGACACTACTAACCTAACACTTGTATTTTGTGTTGTAATTCTTTGTAACAGTTTTAGCATATGGATAATTTTTCATTCTTTTAAAACTACTAAAATGATAGCAATGTCATAATTACAATTAATTCTAGATAGCAATATTTCACATAATAAAACATTTACTTTTAGTTTCTTCAATCAGAAGTTCTTGATTTATTGTTTCAACTGTACTGTGAGCATGTGCCAATTTTGGCACTCTTGGTTTTATCTTACAAGAGACTGCACTTTCTAAAACTATTTAGATAAATTAAAGAGGTCTACAAGAGAAGTAGTTTACCAAACTTAGCGAGTCTGTTGTTTAACACTACAACCACCACGGCAGCCATTTTGATGGTTTTCACTTTTAAAATTAAAATTACTTGGTGTGTGTGCAGTTGTGCGTTCTTGACTTTTCCAAAATACATGTATTAAATAGACTGACGCTGTTTGAAGATCAGAAAATAAAAATTAAAAAAAGACATAAGTAATTCTACCTAAAACATAATTTTGATGGCTTATTACTATACATGGTTTTATTGTTAATATAACCTGCCATACATTATTTTTATATGTATACAAACCAGATTGTTTTCACTACCTCCACTGAGTTTGCAGCAGTATGTATTTCAACAGAATATTGCTCTTGAAGTCTAGATATGTGAATCCCTGTTAACTCCTTGGAGAACTGCCATCCGGCTGAGTATGTGAGCATATATAGTCTGCTGTCTAATAATATTACTATTACAATAATTTTTTGAGAAAGTACATTACATTACATGGACAAGCAGCTATTTCTGACAAAATCACAGTGTCGCTGGACACAGCACATGTCAAACAAGCCTGTTAAATTTGGGATCAAGTTTTGGCCGGCAGCGGACCCTCCCCTTACCTATGCAAAGATGAAGCTCACCCAGCTGGTCAAAGACGGGGCGACAACGTGGTACTTAGGCTGATGTAACCGTACTTAGGAAAAGGGATGAATATTACCAATGACAATTTTTTTTTTTTTACTTCACTTTAATTAGCAAAAGTGGTTGAAGAAAAAAAAAAACAGTCTGGTTGGAATAGTAAACTAAACGAGAACAGAGTTTCCACCATCTGCGTATTTTACAATGTACTGGACATGGCAGCCATTCATTCCTTCATTTTGTACAAGGAATGCACCAGGAAAAATACCAGTAGGAGAGATTTCATCTTGATGCTAGCCACAGAGCTTTGGCAGAAACATTTCAATCAGAAAGCAACAAAGTGGCAGGGAAACGCAGCTCAACCTGGATACAGTGAACAACAAGTGACACGCGCAACAGATAACAATGCCAGGTAACTAAATGCAATAAAAATCAAACTTCTGATATCTGTGCCCAGTGTGAAAGAGCAGTATGTGGTAAATGCACACAACAAGTTGACAAGCGTTACATCTGTGTGAATTATACTAATATGGGGGCAATGTATATGAAGTATGAAGTATGTTTCCCTGAATGCACATTCACGATACACTTTTGGAATTGAGTTATTTTCTTTTTTATGTTATTTTTTATAAATAATTAGTTCATTTTTACAATTTCGTATGTACATATACCAGTTTACAGCTGTATACACTATATTTTCTTTTCAAATGTTTATTTTATTATAGTTTTTCATTTTTAAGTCATGTGCTAATTTTGAAAATAAAGCCTTTATGTTTATTTTTTCATTTAAATATGGTATTTTTGCTATGCAAATGTTAGATATGAATTACCCAGAGGTTTCCTCTCCCCTGTCTGTTTTGTTTTTATATAATGTTTCTATGGTAATGGAGGTCATGGTGGCCTTGTCCACTTGGGCCTTCTGCCCTGTCTGCATTGTTCTAGTTGACTTTGGCAGATGACAAACGACCCACAGGGCCAGCACTAATATAAAGAGAGACCTAAGTAAATCATGCTCAATAGAAATAACAATACAACAATAAGATAATTCCAAACAATTACTATGCATGTTCACAGTTTTGTTGACATGGACCTTGTACACAATTCTTGCCAACTCCCAATATGTTATAGTATATTCAAATGTCACATTTTAATTTATGAAAAGACAATGACATATAAAGAGAAATATTAAACTGAATTTTTAATTGAAACAGAACAGCAAAGACTTATCAAGGTTGAAGTTAAATAGGTGCATTCAAAGTGAGTGTTGACTGGATTTTGCACGGGAGAAAAATATTGAAGGCCATTCAGATGGGGAGTGGGCAAAAAGAGCTGGAAACTGTCTGTCATGTGTTTCAAGTAGTTTAACTTTATTACATCTTAAGCACATCCCTAGCTATCAGTTAGGACTGCCTGTATGTATTGGCCCACAATACTGATATGCTAAAATATGAGGATTTTACATTTTCTTAGTCAATGCCCCTTAAAGAGTAAGCAGGGTTCCAAAATATATAGTGTTACATGTCCCTACGTGTTGCTATAACTGTTTAAATAATGTACCTATATTTTTTTTTCATTGTTAACATCCTCACCACTTTTTGCACTTATAATTTTAATGTCTGTTTCAAAGCTATTTTCCAACTATCCACTCTATGGCACTAACAGTATAAGGATTATTGCCCACATTGTTACAGGTAACACAGCAATAATGATCCATGATGTGGTATGGAACAGAAAAGCCAGAGTACTTGTTATGTTTTTGTTTTTTTAACTCTCTTCCTGCATTGATTTAGAGCAGTGTTTCTCAAATTCTTTGATTGGCAACCCAAATGAACACAGGAAAAATGAACCCACAACCCCAAATTATTCAATATTCGGTATTTTAACTTAAATATGCATTGTAACCAGATAGGATACATTCATCTCCTTCTCTGAGACAGTGACTGATTTTTTTAACGTCTTGTTGTTTAGCTAATTGATCAGCTTTCTTCTGGAAAAACTTTTGTCGTTTAACAACGCAATCTGGATGTCGTATCTCAAGATGCCAATGGCTTAAGGCTTTTGTATTTATTTTGAATATATGCATAAGAAGTTGTATAGTAAAACAAACTCTTAACACTTAACAGATTGTTTGACTACCCATCAGAAACCTTGCTGCGATCCAAATATGGGTCATAACCCCCACTTTGGGAAATGTTGATTTAGAGAACAGATCTCGAACATTTTGAAAAAAAGCTTTGAAAGAGACTTTTAAGTTATAATTGTAAAAAAGTCGTCAGAATGTTAACAATTAAAAGAAAAACATGTAGGTACAGTATATCAGTTTTTCAGAACTCCGCTACTTACTCTTCAAATACATATATGTTGAATTTCAATTGAAGATCATTTGGAAACATTTGGCTTCTGAATAAATAAACAGAAAGCAGCAGAAGGACAACAACAAGAACAAATCCCTTACATTCCAATCTCAAGGAAAGGAGATTTTTCTTCCCCCAATTACTGAATCGCAAATATGTCCATGTAACCTATGGTTTTGTGACCAAAATGACAGGTGGCGCTGCAGCACACCGTAGTTAATGGGAAATTAGAGAGAATGCTGGTTGGCTTCCCCAGGACCAATATGCAAATTAGGGAGGTGGAGTGAGGCTTATTTTTGGAGGCTTAGGGGAGCAATTAGAATATTATACAGATCTGCCTTTGTGGGGTAGACACCATGTAGGAGGGTTGTTTGTCTTTTATTATTTTGGGCACCAGCACCGTTTGACTAGGGTGTTAGCATGGCAGAATGCCCTTTTAGAGTCAGATATTAAGCTTGTCTTAAGCAGCTCAGTGTTGTGGTGAGCCACCTTTAAATAAAGTACCTCAGGTGCCTAAAACAAGACAACCACCTCCTAGTCTGTTATTGCAACACCGTCATTTAGAGATATCTCGAAATAACTTCCTGTTCATTTAAAGATATCTTTAAATCATGAAGGACCTGCTCTTCACAGCGGTGGTAGCAGAGTAATCAACATAAAAAGAAAGCTTTTGTCCAGGCACGATGATTAGAGCAGATTTTCAAGCAGCCTGGTGGAGTCATTGTAGATCAGTATTACGAAGTCATTGAAATATCATGGCGGGTGGTTTATTGGAATCCCGAGGGCCACCTGTGTATACTTGATGTGCTCTATTTAACTGAAGGAAAGGGTGATCATTGGAGGGTTTCAGGGTCAGATACAAATGTGGAATTTTCTGCTGTGGAAAGTGGATGGAGTCATCGTGTTTATCCCCTTCAGGAAGCTTCACCAGCCTGATATTACAGCGACAATTTCTGTCCTCAAGGTCTGCCATCTTGTGCTGCATGGCATCAGTACGAGCATTGCATTGATTAATTTAGTCTTTTGTTGGCAAAGATCAGCTCTGGTGATATCCTGCCTGGCAGTTAGCTGTCTCAAATAGGAAGCAATATCAACAACCTCCTGTTTAAAAGTGCTGAGGATAGTAGCTGTTTCGGTTACGTTTTGAATCACAGGCTGTAAAACCACTTCAATTGCTTCCTGAACTGATTCATGGAAAGAGTGTGCAACCTCTGCCAAGCAGATGTCCCAATCATTGGGGCCCAGTGACCGCTTCATACGCTTTCCCCCCGTGTGGATTGAAGGAAAGCAACAGTTCCCTTGTGTGAAGTAAGCCATTTAAGTAGATCATTTTATTTAGAAAACAATAAAAAAATAATATAATTAGCATTTATTGTTCGATTCGAAATGAAAATCGAGAAGTGGTAGCTGCTCTAACAGCAAGCAATCATCACAGTGATAGGGTCAGGTGATCTCCCTGTATTTATAGTTTTGCATGTCCTATTACTACTATTGTTATTATCGTGTTATTTTTTACCTGCTTTGTTGGATATTGTCTCTGTCACTTGACCCTCCCCCGACTTTCATTGCACATTCCACAGTACTAGCACTGCCTTAGAGAATGAAACATGAAATGCTAGACTGAGAAACTGCTCCTAGAAAAGAATGGGAAACTTGATGTACACACGAACGGCATGGTACTGTAAGTGGGTTTTCATTTGACTTATGTGTGTACATCATCGTGTTAAAGTGGTTAACGTGGCTTCATGTGCTTCAGTTCAAATCAAACCCCTAGAATCTTTGCAAAATAGCAAGCCTAGCACTTACCAATACTATCCTAAAAGAATTGTGTATGTGTGTGTGTGTGGTTCCGAAAAAATTGTTACACATCGCTGCATGTTGCTACAACTTTATAAATAACATACCTATAATTTCTCTTTTCACTGTTAACATCCTGACAACTTTTTACACTTATAACTTTAATGTCTGCTTTAGGGATTATTGCCCACATTGTCAAACAGGTAACACAGCAATAATGATCCATGATGTGGTATGGAACAGAAAAGCCAGAGCATTTGTTGTTATGTTTTTTTTTTTTTTTTCCTCTACAGTAGATGGTTTCATCTCAGTGTTGCATGACTCTATTGATGATTACTTCAAAAAAATGTTTTTATGGCAACGGGATGTTCCACGAGTTCTATGTATTTTTCACACCTGTGTGTTTTTGCATTTTTTAAGTTGCAGATTCAAATAGCAGGCATTACCCTGATATTGAGAAAAACACATTTTCTTTTTTTTTCATAAGCATTTCTCCATCACAATAAATACCTACAATCATATAATAAATTGTATATCTTGCAGATTTGCAATCTGGTCTAGTTGTGTACATTAATTGCAACCCCATAACAGACATCCCATATAATTTGATAATAAATAATAATAACTGTTTCTCAGCAAAAAGTAAAATGACACATTGGACTTCAAAACACTAAACATTAGAACAATGTATGGTCACTTTCTGACTGAAAACGTACAGTTATGTCACTCAAGTACGAGTATCTGTACGAGTAATGAGTTCTCTGCACACCCCTTTTAAATAGTACTTCACATTGAAAAGGAGGCTTGGTGGTCCAGTGGTTAAAGAAAGGGGCTTGATACCAGGAGGTCCCCGTTAAGCAAGTCACTTAACCTCCTTGTGCTCGGTCCTTCAGATGAGAAGTAAAATGATGACTGCATCAGTTGTTGTTGATGCATAGTTCACCCCCTAGTCTCTGTAAATCACTTTGGATAAAAGCGTTTGCTTAATGACTAATTAATAATATTAAGAAGTCCATAATAAACTTTCTTGTAATGTGTAAGTAAAGCTTGACTACTTAAGGAAATTGTACATGTGCTTCTGGTGCAGTATTTAAAGGAGAATATGGCTAATTTGAATATAAACTGCAGCTGTTGTTTTAACCAGTAAATCCACAGTGCAGGACAAAAATGATCAGGATCTAAATTTCTCGTACTGCACATGTACTGTAGCTTACACAAGCAAACAAACAATAAAAATGACAGTTAATTAAATGTTAGATTTTTTGTATATAGTATCGTGGAGGCAGATATCATAAGATATCGTATCTTCAGCCCTAGAATATTATTATTTTATACCTTTGAGAGACTAAACTGCATTGTAAAGATTAGAACCTGGGCCCTATGTGGTAACCAAGATAGAATGTCCTTCTAGTTAGCTAGCTACCAGTACAACTGAATGTACTGTACCTGTCGAGCACCAGAGAGCGAAGAAACACCAGGAGGTCAGATTTAAAGAAAAATAAACAGTTCTTTATTTTGAATAAAATAAATAATTGAACAAAATGAAAACTCCAGTTTTTTTTTTAAGAAAAAGAAAAATAAACCGATGAAAATAAGCTAGAATGTTATTTGCCATATTTACAATGCTAAAGACAATCGGGAGCTAGTGTTTAACTCATAGCAGGTGCAGGCCCATTCAACTCGCTTCAATAGATAGGTGTAGCTCTCCAAGACAGGAATAACAGTCATAGAATCAGGTTTGTCATCCTGAAAGGCAGAAACAGTATGAAAAAGAGTTCATAAAGGTTGAGTGTCCTGGTGTCCAGCTGTTAGCGTTTCCCCAAGCAGACTCTCAGCCTTCCCTTTTATCCTTGCAGTCCCCACTCAAGCAATCAGCGATCTCCCAATGAAACATGGACTGCAGGCTCTTAACAGTGAACACAGCTATCCACTGTTTAACCAGCTTGATTACTTAAATGATGCATGCATAGACAGTCTGAGAGAGCCTGCATTAAAAATGGCAGATCTTAATGGATTCTTGCATGTTTTCATGCAAGGCCAGCAAAGCAGCTACTTAAACAGTAAGTAGCAGGGTTCTGAAATGTATAGCGTTACACGTCCCCACGTGTTGCTACACCTGTTTAAATAATGTACCTGTAATTTTTCTTTTCATTGTTAACATCCTGACAACGTTTCAAAGCTCTTTTCAAAATGGCTGCTCTGGTGCACTGGGGTTTGAAGTCTGTCCTCTAAATCACTTGTGGAAGAGCAATTCAAAAAATAAAAACATCATAACAAGTGCACTGGCTTTTCTGTTCCCTACCACATCATGGATTGTTATTGCTGTGTTATGTGTTTGACAATGTTGGCAATAATCCATACACTATCAGTGCACTAGAGTGGACATTTTGAAAAGAGCTTTGAAACAGACAAAAGTTATAAGTGTAAAAAGTTGTCAGGATGTTATCAATGAAGAAGAATTACAGGTACGTTATTTAAACAGCTTAAATTATTTAAACATGTAACGCTGTATTTTTTAGAACCAGGCTACTTCCACTTTAAGCACCAACTTGCGTTGGGAGGGTGGATTTACACTCTTGTAGAACTTGTTTACTTTGTCACAGCACCCCTAATATATGTTAAATTAATTACAGCTATCACAGTGCTTTAAATCAATAAATGTTTAACTGTCAGCTCTGCTATGATGTAAATGTAGTATTTTAACTATTTACAAAAATATCTGTTCTATATTCTGTGCTGCAAGTCTGTACCAAAGAGAAAAGGTTTCTTGGTTAGTTTTAAGCTGGTTAATTTAGGGGGTTGAATTTGAGTGACACCCTTGTAAGAGTTCTTAAATTAATTAAATTTATATTCCATCTCAATAACTCTTCTGGTTGTCCTTTTGTTTCATTTTATGAGAAATGTCTTCTTGTCCTCCCTCTAATTGAACAGATCAGTCATTAATTACTGCACCCATTTTAATTTCCTCTCGAGCTATCATGGCAAATAAAAGACCTCCTAGTGGTTTTTAATTTCCCTTTCTGACAGCAAAAGATGTGTCTACATGATTAAAATGCCATGGAGCTCTGCAACTGTTATCACTTAAACTAATTAAAGGCAAAAGAACATAGAGGCAATCTTTGTTTAAGGAAATGTAATTACTTTGTTAATGTAAGACAGTATATGCATAAGCCACAAACTGTGGAGGAGTTCATTATAGTAACATGCAAAATTATACTAAGAAGTGCGAAAATGACCAAGTCACCCATGAGATTTAAGTTCTGATTTGATAGAACTGGGTTCTTTTTTGGTCCTGATGAAGGAGCTGCTTGCTCCAAAATATTGACTTTTAATGGGTAAATAAAATAAAATTGAGTGAAGCTGACTGAAGTGAGTCAGATCGTTTTACTGTTTGTTGGACTTTTGATATTGTACTTCAGTGCTTAATGCTTTCCACTAAAATAATTGGTATGCATACTGAGCATTCATATCTTTGATGGACTTAGTAACATTGACACTTGAGGACTCTACAAGACATTTTTTAAAATGCCTTTCACAGCAAGCCATCCCAAGACCCTGTACACTGTTACCTATTTATTCATTTAAAATGTAATAATAATAATAATAATTAATTAATAATGAAAATTAAAAGTTAACGCAATTATACTAAATTGTTATTAGGAAAGCTACAAATTAAAAGATCACAGCTTGTTCATGTGGTTCATGGAAGAAAGTGAAAAGGGCATTCAGATTTGAGGACCAGTACTTAGAGAAAGCATTATATTCCATAGTTGACTACATTGAGAGTTTTAAAGCTAGTGATGGGTGGCTGTACAAAAAAAGACACAGCATCAGGCAGCTTTTCTTAGCACGGGAGAAATTTTGTTTGTTGCTATGAGGAGAATGGTTTAAATAAACCTTTGTAGTACAATATATGTACATGCTGTGTTTTTGTAAACTTGCGTTAATCCGTATGTTCATTCATACAAACTAGTACAATGTCTGTCAAGCTGTTATGATGACCGGTTACTTGCTCACTTCCCAACCTTAGAGGCCTAGCTGTGCCCAGGGCCGGGGCGACTGCACCTGGGCCCAGCCTCTTCTGGGGCCCATGCCAAAGAGATTCTAGAATACCTTTGCCCATATCAATTTTTTAATTTTTTTTTTTTAAGTGTATTATCGAAAAACAAAAATAAAAAACTGTTCTCCTGGGTGGTTCAAAACTAAACCGTGGCAAAGTTGTACTGTCAGTCAAAACACACATTAAAAAAACAACAGACTGTTCCATTTACGGGTTGGGGGGGGGGGATCATGTCTTTCACAGCTGCTGTTTATAAAGATTATAATAATCAGTTTCCTAACAAGATATATAATCACAAATACTTCTGAAAAAAAATAAACACATAGGCCTATCAGCCAACAATAGTTCTCTGTGCGAACTTCTACATCACACACCCATTTTTCCGTAATCGAATTGCATTTTAAAAAAAGAAATAAACATAAAATAAAATAAAAGCTCTCAGTGGAAGTAAGCTAACTTTTCCACAGTTGTGGTAATAAGTACATAACCTGCAGTATATCAAATATGCCATCGAAGCAAAAAGAGCAGGAAAGACAGGTAGAAAATTCCCCAAAAAAAATGTATCCAGCTACTTGTTCTGACTTGTACTAAAGAGCTGAGAGTTGAAATCATGAAACATAAACCTGTGCAGCTAAACAAACTGCTGCTGAATTTCCCAAACATCACACATGACTTGTACTCGTTTTTTTTTATGTTGAGTTTTTTTTTTTTTTGACCTGTGAATTATAATCAATCCTGGAGAAAATTAAAGCATCGGTTTTTCTCAGCATGGGATTTGGTGAGGCATTAGGCTAGCTGTGTTTTAAAGATGATGAAAGGAAAGTTTGATGGTGTTGTTGCATGGGAGTAACTTCAGGAGATCCTTAAAGGCAATGGCTTAATGTAATAGGAATGTTTTAATCAATACCACACAGGGGAACATGGGCAAAATTCCAGTTAAAAGGTGTCAGATATTTCATGTAAATCAGTTTTTTTTTTTTTTTTTTTACTGAAATATCATCCAGATATTTTTTTCAAAGGATGAAAAGCATGTATATGCCATAACTTGACCTTCACATCATGTAAGCATGCATTGTGATTCAAGTCCGTGTTCTGCCTTGATCTTTTCTGTGGATAGAATGTTATTCTAAACACTTTACAGTCCAGGTCATGAATGATATATATATATATATTATATATATATATATATATATATATATATATATATATATATATATATATATATATATATATATACAGATATATTCTGGCAAATATAAAGAACAGTTCTGGCAAATATTGAAAGCAGTCAACTGGAGTCGAATTTTAACATACCCACAGCTGGTTTACAAGAGTAGATTGCAGCTGACCACCAAAAAAAAAAAAAAATGTGATTAACTGAACATACTCCGATGGTGTCTTATCAACTAGAAATTCACATCTGCCAATAATGTCTTCGCATGAATGCAGTTTTGTACCAGAGTGAGTTCACGTTTCATCTTTTCACCATTTTGTCAGAAATCCTTACAGAGATGTTACTGCACATGTTCAGTGGATACCTGGATGAAAGAACGTTGTGATGTGATTATTTTATGAGACTGAATTTGGGTCATGTGGATGTCAAATTAGCAGATCTTCTGCTGTGCTAAGCCAAAGTGAACTCACCATACTAGTAGCAATTATAATACTAGTGTAATACTATAATACTAGTAGCAATTGCTTTTCACCCCATTCCTGGACCACATTATCACATTGCTTACCTCACCGAATACATAAGGTTGTCATATCTATTTCTTACCTGTAATTAGATCCTGACATGTTATCACCTTTTCTTATAGATTTTGTTACTTTCTTTGTATTTTAAAATCTGACATATGCATATATTTTAAAGACAATGGTATATATGATAAGTTGCTGCAACTTTTATGGTACCAAATCACATAATTTGTTGTAGTTCAAACTCCCTTCAATATTTATATCTTCAGTCAGACCATGTTGCCTGCATTGAGGAAACAGATACAACAGTTTATATTCTGTATATCACAGATTTTTTTTTTAATTGCATATCCTGCTTTCTGCCAAAAAAAGTGGTCAGTAATATCAATCAGTCAATCAATGAAATCTATTTTATATAGCACCTTTCATGCCAACTAATCCCAAAGTGCTTCACAGTAAAAACAAGTATGCAAGATACAAATAAAAACATTAGTACTAAAACATTCAAAATAAGTACTAAAAAAAAACAAAATACAATTCATATCAAAAACAATCCAATACACAATACAACAATATAGCAGAGCATGTAAACAGACTGATACACAAAACACTCCAATACACCATCCCAGTATACAAATAGGCCTTTGTGTGAAAATGTGATATTCTTTGAGTGCTGGATGGGGAAGCAGCTATCTTGTTTGTTTATGTCCGTGTTATGTCTGCGGTGAAGGGACTATGTGTATTGCTCAGATCCGCCTTCTTTTTTTCGGCTTCACAGGGCCTCACTTGGCCATTGAAAGCTATTCATGGCTTTTTCCAGATAAAAAATGACTAGGGACCTGTGCTTGATGTCTTTTTGATGATGTCGGACAGGGTTGTAATGTCAGACGTGGTCCGACAGAGGACCGCAAAGGTTTAAGTTTAGATTTAAATGTAATTAATAAATCAGCATTACGAATTTTGAAAGGGAGAGAATTCCATGCATAATGACTAGACTCATCCACCAAGAGAACTACGCTTAACCACTGTAGACACCAGAAGCACCTACTGATCTCAACTGGCATCCAGGGACATAGGGTACAAGCATATCGTTAATGTATGTAGGGCCATTTCCAGAAACAGACCTAAATGTCATTAATAATATTTTAAAGAAGCCAATGTAACCGGGCAAGAACTGGTGTAATGTGTTCAGATCTTTTTGTTCCAGTTAGAATATGTGCTGCAGCATTCTATATGTGCTGTAAGGGATTGATAAGCATACAGGTCAAACCAACCAGGAGCATCATATTGAGCAAGATAAAAGTAGACTTGAGCAATGTTCCGCAGATGGTAATAAGCAGACTTAACTACAGCTGAGACATGAGGCTGAAAGCTAAGGGTGGAATCCAACAAAACTCCAAGACTTTTCACAGTTTGTGAAGAGCTGATAGAGGGATTAGGGTCAGTAATAGTGGAGTTTTGTATAGTACTGTTTTTGAGCCAATCACTAGTTTATGATTGGATCATTAAAACTTATCACATTGCCCAGTGGAACCATATACAAGTTAAAAAGCATGTAAATTAAGTAAGGCAATCGTTTTTAACACTTGTTTAGTTGAAAGCCAGCTTTCAGAAATGTACATAAAACAAATGTCTGGTTTTAACTTAAACTTTCCAAGTGCATTAACAGCTTTTTTTTTCAAAAAAAGTATAATAATAATAATGCATGCCAACATAGAAGTTACACTTACAGTACTATTGGTTTATTGCAGAAAATATGGTCTGCAAATAACAAAACAACCCCTTTTTTAGTTAACCAGGAAAGCAGAGAGTGTAATCATGTAGAGCTCACAATCATTAGTTTCAATTTTTCAGAATGAACACAATCCCCAATTAAACTTCCTCTGCTGCACCAGACACCCTCCCCAATGACTATTCACTAGAGGGTTACAAAACATGATGTATTGCTTTAGTTTTTCTAAAGTGAAACCGTGAAGCCTCCGTTCTTAATTTTAAGTAATCAGATGTAAGCATGATGATATCGATTTATCTTTTCCAATGTAATTAAAATAATAGATTACAAGGTCCTATTTGGAAGCCATTTAAGTGGAAAGCAGATAAACAGAATGCTTAGATTTACATGTTTCTTTACTAACTATTGGCATATATATATATATTTGTATCCTAGCTAGTAAAGAAACATGTTAAAATGGTTACGCATTATAAATGTTTTGTCTCTGACATTTATATAGAACCACAACAGGTTCTATATAAACATATTAAGTGTGTTAATGTCAGGTTGTTGTTTGTTTTGTCATTTAGACTCACTTCACTTGAGGGCCTGACAAAGCTGCAAAAAGTGCAGGAGGTAGCCACCGAACACTTATAAGCATACAATGGATGCACACGACTGCAAAATGTGCGGCTCCAAAATGAAAAAAATGAAAATGAAAAACAATCGGATACAACTTAATATTTGTATTTATGACCATCATGCATAACATTTTCAGAGCAGAAACACGGTATTTACATTGAAAATTTAACTTTTTTTCTTTTTTTCAAAAAGAGCACATATACATAAACATGAAAAACTGTAATAAAATAAAATTTACATGATAAACTTCTTTGTAAACAGGTGTAGAAAGCTGTATGCACATATAAAATTATACAACATAAATAAATAGTTATAAAAATAGCATAAAACTAAAATAAAACATAACTTATGCAAGGTGAAAATGCTTTGAAACAGGCTCGTCTGTCTGTTCTGAGTTCTATTACAGCTTTCTCAGTACAATCTACGCAGAAAACACACTTTTCAACTGAACCAGTGCATTTGCCACAGACTGCCTTTTCACAACGGGCGCAGACATCAAAAGTTCTCTTTCTATTGCATTTAGCAACCTGGCATTGTCTTTTATTCTGTGTGCCAGTGCTGGCTGAAGGCTGAGGGGCATTTGCCAGCTGGCTTTCATATTCATATCAAAATGTTTCTGCAGTAGCTCCTGGTCTAGCTGCAAAATGAAGTCCCTATCAACTGCGGGTCTGGCAGATGTAGAAGCAAGTGCTTATAACTTGTTCATTTTTACAATTCTGCAGCTGAAACACCATATGGGTGTTTAATTAAAATATTTAGTAACACTTAAAAAAACGGACATGCACAAAATATTCACATACAAAGAGATTTAAATTTGAATTGCAAAAGCTGTTCAAAAACTGGCTGTGGCAGCACTAGTGTTACATAGGTCTACTGGATCACATATATTTGCATGTGACAGTTTGATACTTGCTTGTGTATTAGGCTTGGTGGTCCAGTGGTATAAAAGAGGCTTGTTGCCAGGAGGCTTCTAGTTCAATTCCAGCTCAGCCACTGACTCACTGTATTTGACCTTGAGTAAGTCACTTACCCCCTTGTGCTCTGTCCTTTGGATTGTAAAACGGAGGTCTTATTGTAAGTCATTCTGCAGCAGCAGTTGTGATGCATAGTTCACACCTAATCTCGGTACGTCGCTTTGGATAAAATGTCTGTTAAATCAGGGGTTCCCAAACTGTGCTGTAGCACATACAACACATTTCTTTCCCACATGACTTTGACAAAGCAACAGTCCCAGTACCAGGGATCAATACATTTACACGAATGCTGTTGATGTTATGGCCTGCGCTAAAAACATGTACCATTATATAAAAATGGAGGTGATTGTAAGCAGGACAAATTAACCATTTCACTTCCAGTTATCTTTACGCGCCTGTTTATGGAATTTGTGTACAGCGGAGTGTAGTAAATCTGGAGTGATTTCTGAAACGGCCGAGAAACGCTTTTGAAAATAAGAAAAGCACTGGTAGTTCCACCAGTACTACCTATACAAATGGACAGCCTCTCTCAGTAATGGTATCAAAATCCAAAGTTCGAAAATACAACACTGAATTCTGTAAAGAACTACCGGTGAGAACAACGGGTAAGGAAATATTCCGAGTGCTAGATGGATGCAGTCAACGTGTAAACGTGTATTATGTCATTGCAATCACTCAGGTGAAACAATGTCTTGTAATCTGCCCAAACATCCATATTTTTCAACAAAACTTTCAGGAAGGATTGTAAGGTCCCTCGGGTCACAGAATAACATGTTTTTATACATGTATCTCTAAGCAGAATTGTGACCAGATGGCTCGGTGGTGACGTCACACCAGGAGACAGACACAGTATTGCGGGATAAATAAACAGTTTGTGGTTTGGTTCAGAGATGACTTAAAATATGACTGCTCTGTGACGGTATAAGAAATTCACACAGACCAAAATGCCGCATCAGTGCTGATTTTGAATTGTCATAACTCATCTGTGTGAAAGGGGTATTATTTAGTCTACAGATGGGGCTGCAGTGGACAACAAGCAATTTAAAGCAAAATACATAACCCAATCCAAACATTCACTAGAGTAACTATTGATACACGAATAATAATAATAATAATAATAATAATAATAATAATAATAATAATAATAATAATAATAATAATAATAATAATATTTTTAAGTGCAAAACAAAAGTATCAAGTTGCACATACATACATCACAGACTAGGGGGTTTCATATCAGTCGTAGCTTGAGTTCTGCTGTTGTATAGTATTTCCCTAATTAGATAAATCAAGGCTTGTAATAGACTGCTCCCAGTCAGCACAGGATGAATATGCTGTTTTGATTGACAGTCAATATAGTAATAAGGAAGATGTGAAAACACCAAGAAATATGCTTCACATATTATAAATATGTTAATATGCTAATTTCAGAATTAAATGTATGTTGATGAGAAGTGTTGCCTAGTAACTGGCAAAACCATTCTACAGTACCATTATTATTATTATTATTATTATTATTATTATTATTATTATTATTATTATTATTATTAATAATAATAATAATAATAATAATAATAATAATAATAATTTCTTAGAAGACACCCTTATCTAGGCCGACTTACAATTGTTACAAAATATCACAGCACAAGTTATCACATTTTAAAATATCACATTACAGAATATCATCAGCCAGCTCTCTGCTTTCCTGTCTAATGACTCTCTGTTCATCCCTCTCCAATCTGGTTTCCGCTCTCCTCACTCCACTGAAACTGCTCAGAGCACTGAAAATCATTGTTTCAGTGCTCTGAGATTCTCCTTTTTGAGGTAGCAAGAGCATGCGCAATTACCCGGATCTTCTTAAGTTGGAATCGAGTTAACGAGACACTTTTTAGCCTGTATTCGCCGTCGAGGAACGGAGACAGAATGACTTCAATTATCGGGTTAATCGAATCTGGCTAACCTCTGATTAGCCTGAACTAGTTAAACCAGCTATGAGGGCCCAGAAAGGTCAAGACAGCGATAGGTGAGTACAACAGTTTTGAATTGGAAGCGAGCAGTGATAGGGAGCCAGTGCAAAGAGCGGAGCAGTGGTGTAGTGTGGGAGAAATGAGAAAGGTAAAAGACAAGGCAAGGAGCAGAGTTTTGGATGAGCTGGAGAGGAGAGAGGAGGCGGAACAGCAGGTGAATTTATAAATACTAAAGAAACTTAATAAATTCAATGACAAACTGTGACAGAAATAAAATGATTCTTGGCGGTAAATCTCCCTCCTGACCTGTGATAGCGCTAAGTAATGGCAACAGAGTATCATGGAGTGGTTGGCCTGACAATTCTTTCCCAAGGTTAAAAGGAAGTCAGTCATCTACAAAGCGGGCAGAACTCCGGTGCACTAACTCCCTGACCCAGAAGGGAGATGATGTGGTAGCTGTGGATTAGCTGAGTGGCTGCACTCATTTACCAAGGGGTTATGTGTGACGGTACAAATAGGAGACACTGAGAAGTGATTTGTTCCAGAGCTGTCGCCAGAGGCAAGCACGAACCCGGACATCACTACACCTGCATCACGATAATTATTGTATTAGCACCACGAACAATGCAGCACGCACCCAGGACTGGTGATCGTGTTTGTATCTTGTGTTTGTAACTAGACTGTGTTTATTATTTTGGACTGCAAACCCTTTGTGTCGGACAATGCAGTACACATTGCTGTGTATTGCCTGGGATTATTGTTTTGGTCACCAGACCTGGATTATAATTAAACCTCCTTGTACCTGGATTCTTGTTGTCTGCCTTTTCATTGATTAACGCATAACTCCTGCACCTGCACACTGCAAGGTCTTCAGATGTTGGAATGGTGTTGGATTCACATACTTATATTATTTTTGTTTGATAAAGTGTGAATGGTCACATTAAAAGGGAATGTGTGTGCCTAACTGTAATGATCCAAGAATGGTACTTTAACCTTGCAAAGGTGTGAGTGGCTATGTTAAAAAAAAGAGAAAAAAAAAAGTCCATAGTAAGAAGTAAAAAAATAAATTGCCTAAAATAAAGACATGAAAATTACAAAACTTAATACAAGAGGGAAATACAAAAAAGTGTCAAGAAGATGCAGTAGGGTAGAATTGTAGGTACTGTGAGGTCTTAAGTGGGGAAAAAAAGAAGTTCCATTGAATTGCCTCGGTTATTGTCATGCCAATTTATTACACAGCTATTAAACCCAGTATAGATGCCATTACCATTTGTTTAAGTAGCTCTTTAAAGAAATAAAATAAAACAATACAACTTTAAATAGCTGTACATAGCTGTATGTGTTGTATCTCCCGCTGCTGGGTTTTATCTTGAGCATATTTTCCTGTTCTCTCTACAACTACAAAACACAACAAACATCCCATACAAAAGGATATATTTTAATAAGTTCCCAGTTAAGTTGACAGTGCAAAGTTTGCCATGATTTTTCTTAATGAAAAAAAAAATCTTTCAATGTTTCAAAACAGAAATTAGCTTAGCATTAATATTAAGTGCTCTTAGCTACATGCACCCATGCTTATTTTTACTAGCTTTAAATAGTCAAAATATTTGCTTGAGTAAAAGCTTGGTATACATTCTACAGTAGGAAAGCCAATGAAGATACTGGAATTGTAGTGTAGGTGCTAATAAACCAAACACTGTTAACTATATGTACAAACATTAACCCTCTTGTTTGTTTGTTTCTCTCTCTCTCTCTCTCTCTCTCTCTCTCTCTCTCTCTCTCTCTCTCTCTCTAGGTTCTTTTTCTTTCCTAAGAAAACTCTATGACATCAACACCAACGACCCCCCCCCCCCCCCCACACGTTTAAGAGTAGCCTACTAATTTACATAGCTGAGTTGTGCTGTTCAGTGACTGATGATATTCTCGTCAGTGGGTGCAGAGGTTATATGTATTTCCACCTCAAGTTGTAACCTGAATCCTGCACGTCCTGCACACTGGTTTTCCATCTCCACCTACCCTGTTCATTTTTTCTAACCAATATAAATGCAGATTGTTGATTTTTGTGAATCTTTATCTAATTACTTATTTTTGGCACAGATGTATGTTCAGAATTATGGCTACATTTGTCATGCCATTGCTCAAGTAAGCTTCCAAATGAAAAAATGTAAACAACTTGCTGACCAATATAAGCTATCCTGCTGCCTTCGCTTGTCTCTATTAATAAACTGAGACATGAAAACTTGCATTCTGCATCGCTGATAGTTTCCTTCAAAACATTATCAAAATACAGTAATTCATTTATATTAAATGAAATTAAAGTAACTATTACATTTAGTAGAGTTTTAAAAAAGATGATAGACATGGTATTACTGTAACTTCTAATAGGCAAAATTATAATACAATCATAATAATGCTGTCTGATATTTAAATCTAAATAAAAAATACTTAGCTGCTAAGCCTGAATATATTTAAATACATTTTCTTCTGTTCTTTGCAGTGCTTTTTCTTGTTGTGTTTGGCGAATATGGTTATACATTATCTGTGAGAATCCACCTGCATGCAAAGCTATTTTAGTTTTTTACGCGGGAGCCGTAAAAGGAATGAGAGGCTGAGGTACAACACTATGCCAGGATAGCGGATAGGGTCTCATTTGTACACACGTCACAGCCATTTTAGTTTTTTTTTGGATCAGGTGCCAAAGCAGCCAGCATCAATTAGGAACCGGTAAGAACAAAACACGTAAACTACTTTTGTAAATGAGATTATAACCCGAGACAATTAAAATGCCTGCCCTGTCAGTATTATCACAGGAGGATCTGGTACTGGAATATAATAGGTTTAGAACTGTATCCTAGAATTTATAAGTCGAGAGCTACAGTAAGTTATTATTGCAAATGCCATACTTGTGATACAAACAAATAGAATGCTACAAATATGCTGAGTTCGTTGTTTAACCCACTAGGGAGGCTAGACTATGAGAGGAGGACCACAACCTGATTATTTTCACTACTGTGATGTTTCTTGTAAATTCGATTTAAATATTATATATATTAGTTTTATCAGTCTACTTTAAAGAGTAGGTAGAGGGGTTCCAAAAATAGTGTTACACGCCCCCACGCGTTGCTACAACTGTTTAAATGACGTACCTGTAATTTGCATTTTAATTGTTAACATCTTGACAACTTTTTACACTTATGACCTTAAAGTCTGTTTCAAAGCTCATTTCAAAATGTCAGCTCAATTGCACAGATTATTGCCCATACTGTCAAACAGGTAACTAACACAGCAATAACGATCCATGATATTGTACAGAACAGAAAAGCTAGAGCCCTTTTTGTTATGTTTTTTTTTTTTTTTTTTTAAATCACTTTTCCTGCAGTGATTTAGAGGACAGATCTCAAACCCCAGTTCACTGGAGCCGACAATTCAAAAAGAGCTTTGAAACAGACTTTAAAATTATAAGTTTAAAAAGTTTCAGGATATTAACAATGAAAAGAAAAATAATGCTAAATTAAATGCAGCTAGCCTGCAGTGGTTCGGTCTGCATTTATGCCTTTTAAAATACTTTGCAATTTGTAATTTTAGAAATTAGTTTTATAGAAGAACAGGCAGAGGTGCTACTACTATGTAAATCAATTCGAGCAGCACTGTAATTATCAATGAAACAGTTATGAAAGTCACAGGCTAGTAGCATCTGTGGCCACCATAAGAAGCAATACAAGCAGTACATCTGCGACACATGCTTTGCACCAGGTTTCGGTTGTTATCTTGTGGAATCCTGGCCCATTCCTCTTGTAGTGCCTGGATAAGTATGTGCCTGTTCAGTTGTCTCTCATTGACAGAATGTGTCTGGCTATACCATCTCGCCAGGTTTGAAATTGCTATCTGTGAGCACCCAAGACAGCGAGCCACAGTATGCTGCCTTAGTCCAGCCTCCAACATGCTGACTGAACGAAGGCGCTGCTCTCTTGACAGACGTGGCATATTGGTGTTTTTCTGTGATTTTCTTTATTGCTTTTATTCAAGCTTGCAATTCAACAGCTGAAATCACTCTATATCCAGTGTCCAATCAACTGTCTCACAAATTAGGTGATTAAGGCTTCAGTCATTGTCACTCAAGCATGTCATGGCTGAATGATTGAGTGATTAAAAAGAAACCAAAAACATTTTGTCAATGTCCATCATTTATATACCTTATTTTTTTTCCAAAAAAAGAAGTGTGTTATAATAGTGATGAGTTTCTTTTGATGCTAAGAATATTTATGTTGGCTTATTATTTTTATTTTATTTAGTTATTTAGTTTCAACATGCATTAAAGTCAATCTCATGAAGGGTGTGATGAAAGTCTCCTCCTTGCCAATTGCTCCACCTTAGTACCTTGCAATATAAAAGTACTTAACATTAAGAACATAAATAGTTGACTAAAATCCACTTCAGGCAATAAATATTTCAACTGGATATACATTTATTTGAGGTTATGCAATTCTTTTATGAATACAACATATCAGAACTGGACAGAAAAACAGCAGAAACTGTAAGTTTTGTTTCTTGATTTAGCTAACACATGGCATGCCAAGAAAGCACTCTACCTTATTGGTATGAAAACTGATGGCTTTTTTGTTTTTTGTTTTTTTTTTAATAGTAAACTCTACTTACATATTGCATGGGGTTTATTTTCAACCTCAAAAAATACATATTGACAGTAACGTGTGGCTACTATAATATTTTAAATGAATAACATTTTGATCAAAGGTTTTCAGGTTTTATATGGATATTTTTAATAATAATAATAATAATAATAATAATAATAATAATAATAATAATAATAATAATTTACATAAAATACCCTTATGAAAACATTGCTATGTATATTACAGTAAGACAATGTTAAAGGCATGGAAGAAAGAGGGACAATCAGTATTTTCATCACAACCAGTCTCAATCATCCAAAAATAAAAAGCTCATAGAGGCTATCCATTAACATCATGAAAAAGGTTCAGTCAATAGATAATTGGTGTACGTGAGATTGTTCTTGACCGCAGAGTTGCTGAGCGGTTCAGCGTGGTGCAACTCATTTTCATGCTGCTTGCAGGCATAGTATTTAGTCATCTCCTGATATTTCTGCTACAACAGTTTTATAAAGGCCACTTCTTTTACAGTCTGAAAATTAAGTCTGTTCAAATGAATTGCATTACCAAGTTTAAGGTGGGAGGGGGGGATTCTTAGCTGTTTACAAAATAATTGACCTTTAATATACTTGATAAGTACGGTGAATAAAGAACCTTGTTTAAAAGGATTTAAGTCATTTTAATAAATGAACACAAGGTTGCTGCTTTTTGATGGAACCTGCATGTTAACGTAAAATAAAGTAACATTATATATATTTTTTTCCTGTCGTAGCAAGTACAGGAACAAGAAGCTTTTGGGGTCATCATTCGCAACCAAAATGACAGCTCTATAATATGTCTGCTAGATCCAAAAAACATCACTATAAAGGTCTCACCTTGTAAATATATCAGTGTGACAGGGTGACGTCACTGGCCAGGCTGTTTCTACCAAGAAGGAGACCCAGACGCACGAAAGCTGCAGGTTTAAATACATGATACTCTTTCGGAATGTTCCGTTTCTTCAGCAATGATTTAAATCAGAATCGGACCCTGATGACTCAGTCTCCACACTCTGACTTGACTGCAATTCAAGTCTGGTTAGCCAGGGTGTCCTCGGCTCACTGTGCACCAGCGACCCCTGTAGTCTGACCAGGCACTTGCGGGCTTGCCTGTTAGCTGACCTCCCATGCTGTAGCTCCTGGGCGGCTGCATTTTGTATCCGCAGTGCGTAAAGAAGCGGTCGGCTGATGGCACACGTTTCGAGGGACAGCGTGTGTTCGTCTTCGCCGCTCCAGAGTCAGCGCAGAGCAATTAGTTGTGAGCTGAGCCTAAATAATAATTGGCCATTTCAAATTGGAAGAAAATAAAAAATAATTGGCAACGACTAAATTTAAATAAATAAATAAATAAATAAATAAAAACTGAAATAGCTTGGTTGGATAAGTGTCCACCCCCCTTGTAATAGCAATCCTAAATTAGCTCAGGTGTAACTTCAAAATCACACACCAAGTGGCCTCCAGCTGTATTAAATTGTAGTGATTCACATGATTTCAGGATAAATTCAGTAGTTCCTGTAGGTTCCCTCTGCTGGGTAGTGCATTTTCAAAGTAAAGACCATGAGCACCAAGGAGCTTTTAAAAGAAGTCCAGGAGAAAGTTGTTGAAAGGCACAGTTCAGGGGATGGGTATAAAAAAATATCAAAAGCCTCGAATATTGGAGCATGTGACAACTCCCAAGCACTCCACAAATCTGGCCTGTATGGCAGGGTGGCAAGAAGGAAGCCATTACTCAAAAAAGACCAGCTTGAATCCCATTTGAAGTATGCAAATAAACACTCAGGAGATTCTGTAACCATGTGGCAAAAAGTTTTGTGGTCTGACGAAACAAAAATGGAACTTTTTAGCCTAAATGCAAAGCGTTATGTTTGGGTCAAACACAACATAGCGCATCACCCAAAGAACACCATCCCTACTGTGAAGAATGGTGGTGATAGCATCATATTATGGGGATGTTTCAAATCAGCAGGGACTGGGGCACTTGTCAGGATAGAAGGGAAAATCAATGGAACAAAGTACAGAGAAGTCCTTGAGGAAAATCTGCTTCCCTGTGCAAGAAAGCTGAAACTGAGATGGAAGTTCACCTTTCAGCATGACAATGACCCAAAGCACACAGCGAAAGTTACACTGGAGTGGCTAAGGAACAAAAAAGTAAATGTCCTTGAGTGGCCCATAAAATAGGAACATTATAGTAAGGATATAAGAACATTTCCAAGGCATTGAATATCCCCCGGAGCACTGTAAAGTCCATTATTAAGAAATGGACAGAATATGGCACAACTGTGAATCTGTCTAGAACAGGCCATTCTCAAAAACCCCTTCCACGACTTCCACGGCTGAGCTGGAAGACACTGTGCGTATGGCAACAATAGCCTGGGTGCTTCACAAAACTGGCCTTTATTGGAGATTGGCAAAAAGCCATTGTTGAAAAAAACTCACATCAAATCTCGGCTAGAGTTTGCCAGAAGGCATGTGGGAGACTTTGAGTAGAAGAAGATTCTATGGTCTGACGAGACCAAAATAGAGCTTTTTGGCCTCAACGCTAAGCACTATGTTTGGCGCAGACCTAACACTGCACATCATCCTGAGAACACCATCCTTACCGTGAAGCATGGTGGTGGCAGCATCATGCTATGGGGATGCTTCTCTGGAAAGCTCATGAAGATAGAGGGCGAAATGGATGCAACAAAGTACAGAGAAATCCTGGAGGAAAACCTGCTGAAGTCTGCAAGAGACCTGGGACCTGAGAAGATTTATCTTCCAGCAGGACAAAGACCCCAAACATACAGCCAAAGCCACACTAGAGTGGCTTAAAAACAAAAAGGTCAATGTCCTGGAGTGGCCCAGTCAAAGCCTGGACCTCAAACCAATTGAGAATATGTGGAAAGAGTTGAAAATTGCTGTTCACCAAAGGTCCCCATCCAACTTGAGGGAGCTTGAGAAATTTTGCAAAGAAGAATGGTCAAAAATTACAGTGTTGAGATATGCAAAGCTGGTAGAGACTTATCCAAATAGACTCATGGCTGTAATTGCTGCCAAAGGTGCCTCTACTAAGGGGGTGAGTACTTAAGCAATCAATTATTTTCTGTTTTGTATTTGTAATTCATTTAGAACTCTTCGTAGATTTTATTTCACTTTGACATTATGGACTTTTTTTGTGTTGATGAGTGGCAACAACTGCTAATTAAATCCATTTTGATTCCATGTTGTAACACAAAAAAATGTCGAAAAGTCCAAGGGGGGTGAATACTTTTAAGAGCCACTGTGTGTGTGTGTGTGTGTGTGTGTGTGTGTGTGTGTGTGTATATATATATATATATATATATATATATATATATATATATATATATATATATATATATATATATATATATATATATATAAGGAAAATGATTAGTAAAATGCAAAGAAAAGGTATCAGGAAGGCTGAAGACTAATACTCTGCCTTAGTTTATAATTAAAAATCTTTTCGTTATTTTAAATAACATTGTAGATAGTGAACTCCAATTCCCATGAACACAATGAGTTGAGAAAGTCAGTTGACCTGGTTTGTGCGGGAATTAGGGGATATAAAACAGCTTAGCAATAATAGAGTGGAGGGGGAGGTCTGTTCCGTGAAGGCAATTGTCCATCTCGAACAAGAAACGTAAGAGCTGCAGTGAAGGTGTTTACCCAGCCTGCAGGAAGAGACATGGTCCACTTAAGATGTTTGCCTAGGCTGGACAGAGAGTGGTGGACTGGAGGTGCTATGGTCCAGCAGCAAAGGTGTGGCTATACTGGCTATTGATGAAACAGCAGCATGGTTGCAGTAGGCAACGACCCAAGCAGAAATGCAGTTAGAGAACTAAAAGAAAAAGAGTTGATTTATAATTACGAGGTTGGTGGCATCCTGTTATTAAATACGACACTGTATAAATACACACACTGTTTTGTTCCCTTTCAATTGAATGACAACCATTACCGAATGGGAAAGAGCCTCTCTGACCGTCAATCACTGAGCATATATAAAAAAGCTGCCATATCAGGGCCCTGCTGTGAGGGAAAAGTCCCTCCCACCTCCTGTTGAAGAGGGACATCCTCACAGTAGCACATCGCCATTTTCTCTCTCACCTCACTGAAACAGGTCACTGATTGCTTTGTGCTTTCATGCACTGAATTTGGCTTATTGGTTTTTACCTCGCGCTTTCGCGTCATCCTGTATGTTGATTTAATCGGTCACAGCGACCACAAAAACAAAAAAAAAAAAAAAAAAAAACAGCTCGGGCCTAGTGTGTCTCTTAGCGTGGCGGCGCTTGCCCTCGGCGACCACGCCGATTGATTGGCTGCATGCTCGGCATCGACCGTAGTTTTACCGCAGACTTTTAAGGTTGAGAAAAACAGCGCCTACCCAGCTCCGATTGACTCGGCACCAGTGTAAACATCTTTGGCGCTACCTACAGCCCAGCACCAGCCATGCCTGCCATCGGCACCGACCTTGGAACAGGTCCACATGGCACCGACTGTTCTGCACCGACAGCGCTCTCCTTGACGCCGATCTCGGCACTGATTAACTCGGCACCGGTTAATCGTCTTCGGAGCCGTCTACAGCCCGGCACTGACCGAGCTACACATCGGCACTGACCTCGGCGCCGAGTGACTCGGCACCGACCACTTGGCATCGACAGCGCTCTCCTTGGTGCCATTCCCGGCACTGATTTATTCGGCAAAAGTGAACCTCTTCAGAGCCGTCTGCAGCACGGCACCGACTGCGCTACACATAGGCACCGACCTCTCGGCACCGGTGTACTCTTCTAGACACCAATCCTGGCACCCACTTATTCGGCACCGGTGAATACCTTCTGGGCCATCTACATCCCGGCACCAAATGCACTTCACATCGACACTGACCTTGGCGCAGATTGACTCGGCACCGACAGCTCTCTCCTCAACGCCGATCCCGGTATGTATATATGACGGAACAGCCATACATTTTTAAAACAATAACAAAACAAAAATGCAAAATAAACAAAACACACGGATCGCCGTCATCTATAAATACACAGAATAAACACAATAAACAAATACAATAAATAAATCACAATACATAAATAACACAGGGACCGAGGGGAAGACCCTGTTCTAAAAATAAACAAACAAAATATATTTAAGCAGGGCTTTCCTACAACCTGCTACAGACTTTATGAAGCAAAGTGTGTTAATTCTATAGGGTTATGCAAGCCATGTCTGTATATATGCATGAAGTTGCCGGCACAGATTCAGATTATCGAAGCGAGTCAACGTTTTGTTTTCTTTTTTGTTGCAATCCCAGTTTTTGTTAGGTGGAATGTAATAAAAGACAAACAGTAAATGTTTTTTGTTATTGTACAGTGATCCCTTTTCCACATCTGAAGTGTTTATTCAAGTTAAAATGTAATGTTAATACTTCATGAAAATGTGGCTATGGCCTCTTTGTTTATTATGAAGACACGACAATGGCTGGGGTTACACAAAACGTGTTGCTTACTTTATGTACTGTTGTTACCTGAAATACACATAAACACATGCACACATGTACAGCATATTTTGTTTTGTAGTGAATTCACTATAGTAAAGTAAGGCCTTCACATCCTATTTGTACTACTGGGATATTTTTCAACATTAACACAGAGTTACATGGCTACATATTCAAATACTTGTCTGAATCTTGAACAGATATCTGAACATGAAAATACCATCTTCATCCCAGCACTATGCCATTACAACAGCAAACTGATATTTTCATAAAAATGGGGTTAGGGTACATTTAACCCAGTATATAAAAATAGAACAACAACTTGATGTTTGGAATTAGACCAGGTACCTAACTCTGTTAGATGGAATCACATCAGTAATGGAGCTCTTCAGTCAAACACTGCCCACAATGTTATTACAACTCTTTGTAACCATCAAAGCAAAACAATGTAATTTGTTTTTCTATATAAAACCATGCATGCCAGTGTTCTCACTGTTTTCATTTTTACAATTCAGAGCAGAAAGTATTGGGGGGAAAAAAAAAAAAAAAAACTGAAAACCATAACTTAACAAAATATGCACGAAACCCTATTTTTTCCATAAGAAATGTACTTGTTTGAACGTATAAGGCAGCGTCTGATAAATATGTAGTTAGAATTATAATAGGTATCATTTTAATGAATGTCTATTTCACTGTACTAACATTTAAAATGCCCATTGTTATCCTGACAGGCAATTAAATGGATAATGTCATTCTCATCCCTAACCGAGCAACAGCAATATAGAAAATGATAATTAGCTTTCTCTTCTTTTTTGTCTTCTGTGAATGCAGTTCTTGTGGAAGGTGTCAGATTGACAGCTATTGAGAATTTATTCCTCAGTGTATCAATACACACGGTACAGTAGTCACTTCCCCCACTTTTTTCTCACCTAAATGTCACAAGCTGAATTTGAAAGATTCACCTTCTTTAAGGTTGCAAGTGTAGTTCACAGCGAGATGCTTCTGACAAAGGTGGCAACCGAAGATGTAAAGATTCAAGTGTATATTTTGTTATTTTTAGAAATGTGCATCTGAAGTCCTTTCCTCTTGCTTTCTGATACCCTTATTCCAGGGTATTATTCCATACCCTTATTATAATATGATTTATCCACCGTTTATTCTGACCCACTTCCATATCTTAGTCTTCTTGTTCACCAGCTTCTTTTTTTAAAATGTATTTATTATTTTAATTAAGTGTGCCCAATTAGTTTACCCTTGATTTTCTCCCCAGTTTGGAATGAACATCTGAAAGCAGGGTCGACCAGGATGACAGAAGCAAGTACACAATGCTCGTACGCAATGCTGTTCAGGCTTTCAGGATAGCGTACATGTTTGGATTGGATCATCGTCCCAAATGTTTATTAGAGCAAATGTTTCATCATCACTCCATGCCATCCCTGCAGCAATCTGGCTCATAGTGTGCGCAATCAACAGATATATGGCTAATCCAAAATGGCTCACAAGTTCTTTGCGGAAGTGAAACCTTCAAGATGGTTGTTTGTTACTTCATCTGCCTATGAATGGCCATCATGCATTTTGTCTCGCTCAACCCGGTTACCTGGTTTCACAATACACAGGATTGCGACCCAGGTAGCCAGAACCCAGGTCGGGACCCGGGTAGGAGCATCATTGTGAAAGGAGCTTTAGATGTGTTGCCACTTGGATTTGACACAACATTTTGACACGCTCTGTAGTAAGTCTTTGGATTTTTCTCTTGTTGGTCAGTTTCAGAGATTCCAAAATAGTCCCACAAGTCATACGTAAGCCTTTCAAATTGTTTAACTGACAAGGAGCGTTTCCAAGCGTGGATTGTGATATGATGCTTCATATCTCTGACTTACTAACATTCTCTGTGCCATTATCCTGTAATATTGTGGTAATTGATCTGACAAATGATACAAATGATAATAATTTCCTATTTAATATTTGCAAATAGTTTGCATTGTTTACCACTTTTATTTATTTGTGTTCCTGGTTTTATTTGTACATTTATTTTGACTCTCCAGTCTGCTTCTTGCAACCTCACAGCTAGTTACTATAAAATAAAGGCTGCAAATGTATTTGAACTCTAATGGATTACATGTTAATCCTATGGTGTTATGAATATATAACTAGAACATCCATTAATAATAATAATAATAAAATCTTTATATAGTGCCTTTCATAGTGGACCACCATCACAAAGCGCTTTACAGAGGTAGGCTGGGAACTCTGTATTATATACAGTCACTTGCAATAGGACATTAATTTAACATCTCATCCGCAGAATGGAACACAAGTGACTTGCTTAGGGTCACACAATGAGTCAGTTACTGGGAGAGGTGGGATTTGAACCAGTGAGCTTCTGGTTGTAAGCCCTGGACTTTACCCACTGGACCACACTTCCATTAGAAAACAATTATATTAGAAACATATTCAGGTGCTATTTATATGAATTCCAATACAATTCTACTTATTGAAAGTGTAATAAGATTTTAATAAACACAAATATTTCTTCTTATTGACTGAGGGAAATTGAAATCAGTAGCAAAAGATCAAAATCAAATTAGAGCAAGAAATAGGGAATACAGTAAATAATTAAATGTAAGAGCAGGTCCAACTAAAAGCAGTTAACTTATATTAAAACTGTTTGCTTGTACAGGGTAAAGTCCAGTATGAGCACATAGTAAGTATGATGAATGGATGAGAATGATTTCAATAAGAGCAATTACAAAAAATGTGAACATGGATACCTATAAGAGTAAATAAGTAGTTATAAATAAGAGCAGTAGTAGAATACAACAAGATGGGGTGCAGTTCAGTTCAAGTACAAGCTGATGCAAGTACTGGTACAATTGGAGAAATGATAGTCTGGAGATAGGATGGTGCAGAAAGGTCAATTCAGCAACATCACATCACAACCAGCTTTGCATATTCCCCTGGCGTTAACCAACTTATTCTTAAATAATTTATTGGATCTGCAGTCTCCAGTATTGAAAAAAAGAATACTATGATAAACATATTAAATATGGAATGTCTTCTACAATTCAATACCATTTAATATATGCAATGTACTCTTGTCTGCCGAATATAGAGCTAAATCCCCCTTTAGCCATATTCCATGTGATTTTTTTCCTTTCCAAACTTTTGGTTTTAAGGTATGTGTGACAAGCTGGTTAATAAACCCACAGTGTTGTAATAAAATAGAGGAAATTACTACAGGAGATATGAAAGTACTTGCTTGCTAATTATACTAATGAGACACAAAATAAATTTATGGAGAATAAATACATGCCAAGGTGCAACGTCAGATGATCTCTCTGTTATGTTTCATCTCAGACTTGTCTCCAGCAAGTCTAATGTGCATGAGTACATTCGAATACATTATGGATTATTTTAGTTTTATATTGTATAAACATACACATTCACTCTCGCCTCAGGAAGCCTGGGTTCGAAAAAGTGAAGTGAGTTTGTCAGTATCAACTAGTTCCTGGTAGACATTTGTCCTCATTACAAAATCAGTTTGTCCAGGACTGAAGGACAGGGGTTTTTCAGGTTGGAATTCAAGTTCACTTGGAGAACTGAGAGGGAAAGATCCTGTGGCAGCTGTTTCAATTGTGTAACTTCAGATTGTGTTACATCCTGTAACAGAACAGGATTCACACATTATTATGTAAAATGTACAAAATACCCAGTGAACACTGGGAAGTTCCACCGCACAGAGTTAACAGTGAAAGATTAAATAAACAAGCAATGCAACAATATAATTTATATCAAACTCCTGTGACAGTCATAATTAACATGGTGAGGTCTTGGTTCTGGCAGAAAACACTGAGAATGATAGGATAGGAACTATGCAGTAATGTTCGTGATTATGACAATTATTCATAAACTGATTCAATCATAAACAACAGTGTAAGAGCAATAGAGTGAAAATACATATAACCCAAATCCCTAACAATCAATACATTGTACTGTGTATGGGATGTTAATAGGTTTAAGTTATAGCTGTGTCCCACCTCCCAAAGTCAATCTTGTAGTTCCCTATCACTGCTTAGGGGAGCCTGATCCTTTGTGTTTCCTTTTTGCTATATCCGATCACAACAAACTGGGATCAAGGCAATTCCACTTGAGCGCACACACAACAGGAGCCTCCAGCTCAGCATAAGGAAAACCATGCCAGACCATGATAGTCTATGCCTGTCTGAAACTGGTTTCACAGCTAATCACTACCACATCTAGTACCCTCACTATGGTAGGGAGAACCACTTTAAGTATAGATACAAGTAAAAGTTACCTAGACCTGACTGCTCGCTACTGTTCCTAAAACTAACCTGTTAATAAAAGAGAATCACATTGGAAAAGAACATTAACATACCATACAAGACTTAAGAAATCTGCTTGGTTACAACTGTTAGGAATTATTTAATAAGCTAGTAGAGTCAATTGTCTCTAAAAGGCAGGGTTAGAAAGTAGTAATTACATTTTATTTATTATTTTTTTGTGCTACAAGGGGGATCTAGAGGAGAGAATGGAAAGATGACAGTGATAGTTAAATTTGGATGGGGGTTCCCCTTGACTGGCGGAGAACCTTCCTCATGGAGGACGAATCCAGCGCCGGCTGGGCTCCTAAGATTGGGAAGTGAGCTTCACACCACCAAGAGGGAGACTGCTGCAGAGGAGGAGAGCCGAACGGAAGAGGAAGCATGGTGGGGGAGGAGGGGAGGATGGCAGAAAAACAAAAAACAAAAACGCAAGACAGAGCACAAACGCAAGGATTTGGGTTTAATTAGGAGATTTGCAGATATTATTGGTGGGAGGGAAGTAGGGGGAGAGGCCCTCATTCCTGCCCCCCCGAATAACACTGTTACAATTACAATTAAATTCATATCAGCAAAAATCTTGTTATGTATTCTAAAAAACAAATGCTTGTAACGCAATGATCCAGTTTAATTCTACTAACTGCCATATCTGAACAATGCAAAAATGTGAGCTCTTGAAGTACAGATAAAACATGAATTCAAGGTCTTTTTTGTAGTAGGACTGGCATTATTTCTTTTTTCTCATCGGCTTTCCATTTCTTCTTTAAAATAATTACATATAAAATGTTAGGTATTAGAGATGTCCCAGTATACTGTTTTCAGGAAATTCCATGGTATAGTTTAGTTATAAGATTGTACCTTTATTACCTCCAGTCCATACCTATGTAATTCAGTAAGTGTTAAATCAATCACAGACACAATATAAATCTATTCTCTAGCAGCTTACAGGGTTTCATTTTTATGTGCCCTGCCAAACGGGAAAACAAACATTTCTACTCATTGTGGCGGCAAAAAGAAACACATCATAGGCAATTTTGGAGCCAAAATAGCAGTAACAACAACCATAGTTTATTTCTTCCTTGAGAAATGGACGCTCTGAGAAATGGGATAGGGGGATGCTAGTAAACAAAAAGAAAACATACACACATCCAAAGTCTTTCAAGGTGCAGGGTAGAAAGATTTTAAAGTTAAACAAACATAGTACCCGCACATATATTATGCTCCAAAGTGTTTATGTTTTTTTTATTATACCCAAGATCAGCATTTCAATCTGCAAGAGATCTTCATCAAACCTGGTATGCAACTGCTTTGCAATTGTGTCATACGAGTCTTACTGACACTGCTAAGTCATATTAAAACCTACATACTGAGGTGGGCGGGGGAAGTTCCTGGTAAGTGATGCATTTGTGAACTTGGCAGAGTCTTCTGGGAATTGAATTGTAGTTCGACGCGGTGATGTCCTAGCGCTGTTATGGGCAGTCATTGTAATGGTCGACGCGATGATGTCTGCACGGTCTTGGACTCAGTGATGTCGTGATGTGAATAAAAATGGCGCAAGAATGCACCTCTCACCTGAGTACCTGCTGTGTGTTGTCTCTGTCTGATATCTGGTCTGCGGACATCAACCCTCAGTTACCCTGTCACAGATAGTAATAGGAGGGTGGCATTAGAGCACTGTTATTATACATGGCAGCAAAAATGGCATTAAACGATGGCATCTAACTCATTGTTTTCTGCGCAGGTCAGCCATTCTGTTACAACTCAATAAGGAAAAAGGTAACAGTTGTTACTGAAGACGTAACCTCTGATTAAACAAAATATATTACAGTTTCCACAACAATAGCTCTTGAGCTAGGTCTAAGGAAAGGTCATGTGTACGTGACAAATCAGTTACATTTGCTAGTTTTAAAACATATATTCATTGTCAGTTTACGGTCTTGCGTCATCAACACAACAGTAAAAACGTCAGTGCCGGGGTTGAGGGGGAAATTGGTATCCAATTGTAAAGGTTTAAAATAAAACCGGCTTTTCTTGTTTTGAAATCAACTCATTAAATTAACACCTGCCGAAAAATACTTCTTAACAGTAATTTTGATTAACAGTAATTAACAGTAAAATATGAGTATAGGTACACCCCTAATAATGACATTGCTGTTTTGTGTTCCTTGGCAATAATGCAACTTCCTTGTTCAAATAATGCCCTCGACCGGTCTCAACTCAGGGCTTGTAACATGCCACAAAAATGCCATTATCCCTTAATCTATAGTACGAACATGGCATTTTTCCTTGTATTCTTAGTTATTCAGTCAGACATCTGTATCATGTACAGTATGACATCATCTCTTTTTCACCCCTCTTGGCTGCTTCATACTAGTAAATATAAGGATTTATTTTATGCAGCCCAATTATCTTGCAGAGTATGAGCAGCCTTTGTAGCCTCCTTTTGATAATGTGAGGGCTAAAACCCATATCTATCCCACACTGCCTCCTCAGAGGGTGACCATGGGATATCAACACTATTATTTCTAAGAACATCAATAGTTCTCTGACAGCAGTAGTGGTTCTCCTTCGTAAATAATTACACCCCCAACCCCAACCCAGATTTATTTTGTCTTAGGGTGGTTTTTGAAAAAATTGTGTCTGTTTTTTTAAACATTCAGCAGGTCTGGGCATAATTTTGGACTATCTAGATAATGTTATATTCCTATTCTTTGAGAGATGAGTGGGGCATTTAACACTGTTGAGCAAGGAATCTTTATTGATAGCCCGAAGCACAGTACAGATTTCAGCTTTGCTTTCTAACACAGCCTTTTCTGATTTGTCCTCCTTTGTGATTGATGGATTTTCCTGAGTTCCAGGGTTCTGGTATGGGTCCATATTCTATTTAATGCATAATGATCCCTGTGGGTCATATTATACAGCAGCATGTATGGAGACATTCCTGTTTTAATGATACAGATATTTATGTTTCCATTAAGACTTAGACTGTTACCTCTGCTGTCCAAAAGTGAAAGTAGAAAAACATTTTGCATTTATTAAATAATAACATAGACTGTGGCAAAAATGTTTTAGTGTCAACATTAAATTAACCTTTACTTATGTGCATAGGAGCCAGGTTTGTAAAATGTTTTGATGGTGCCCAGGGACCAGATTCTTTTATACTTTGGGTTAGGAGAAAACATTATTTCAGCAGGTTTCACTCGACTTTATAAAGCAACATTTGTTAATTCTATAGAGTAATGCAAAACTTTTGGCCATAGTTGTAGTGCATATAGCCAAACTTCTACACCAAAATAATTAAGCCAACAAACAAAGAGAAAATGAAAACTATAAAATTGGTGCATAATCAAGCATTTATATGTCAACTTAATTCTAGATTCATGTTTATACAAAGATATATGTAATTACTGATTAGTGCATAGACAAATTACCGCTTAGCAAAGAACAAAAACATCTCGGCTCTATTCAGTTTGCAAAATGATGGTTTGATTTGCAACTATTTTTTTAGTCTTGGTAGGCAGACTAACCCACTATCATAATATTGGATACAAAAGTAAAATACACAAATATAATAAACTAAAATGTAATATATAAACATAATATTAAATATGGAAATAACATAAGAAAGTGATCTCTATGATGCCAGACTAGGTCGTGTTTACACTGCAGGAAACAAAATTTCAATCACTTATACCCAAATCATGCATAGTTTGGATCGTATGTTTAATAAATTCAAGCCAGTGTGGAAGCAGGACCACCCACTTAACCATGTTTTGATTGGAAACTATGTTTACACTGTGTGTGAAATCCACTGATCATGAGCAAATGTTTTTTGAAATGTACAGCACTAAGTGGCTAGCGCTAAGAAATTTAAAAGCATTTTGGTTATGGTGATTCATTTTTTTACTACGGCTGTGCAAGTATTGCAATTGTAGGACAGTAAGGACAGTTCTGTTAAGACCAAAGTCCTATATTTGGAACACTGGGTAAATCAGGGTATTGCCAAGGGGGTTGCAATTATGTTCCTATTTAATTTTAACATATTTCTTATTATCCAGGTTATATGAAATGCAGTTGCTAAGCATATATCTACAGATATGGATAGCGTCAATTCTTTGGCTTCTTTAAATTCTTAAATGCCTGATGTGTTATGCTTAATAAAATGTTAATAAACAGTGATACATAGAATACATTATCTGCATAATTTATTCAGCACTGTATTTATTTTCCGAACGCTATCTTAGAGGTGCAACAACAAAGACAGCAGTGTAATCCCTTTGTGAAAGGAAGTCATGTTTGAAACACACCCACAAAGATACTTTGCAACATCATCACAGATTCACACTTTGGGCTTCATTAATTAGGAAAGAAATAACCAGAAACAACATACAACACACTCTTGGTATGTTCTATAAGGAGCAATAATGCTCATTTAACAGTACATTTAGACCAATTTTACTCAATCCATTTGTTTTAGCATTCCAGATACAAATCCAGGGAAGAATTGTAGAAATATAGTAGTCACTTTTTCTGGTATAAAATTTAAAATGTAAATGTAAAGGAGTTTTTTTAATAGTAGCTTTATATTTATTTATGGGGGAAAAAAAAAAAAAAAAAAAAAAAAACTAATAAAAAAGCAATTCTAAAGTATTTCAAAAACACTAACAGGAAGCAGGTTTAGGATTTGTACAGCAATGACCAAAAGTTTTGCATCACCACCATTTTAGGACTGAGACTGTTGTGTCAGGTTAGATGCAAGACTCTTGTACTTATAAACATTGTTGTTTATTAAATGTAAGAACAAACACTCACTAACACATAGCTCTCCTGTCTGACCCTGCCTCCTCTCCCCAATGGCACTGCCTCCTCTCCCCTCTGACCCTGCCTCCTCACCCCTCTGACGCTGCCTCCTCCATCCTCTGACCCTGCCTCCTCTCCCCAATGGCACTGCCTCCTCACCCCTCTGACCCTGCCTCCTCTCCCCTCTGGCCCTGAACAGAAGAATTTATTTATTTATTTTTTTTTTTTTTAAAGGAGCAATAAAGAGCACATTAGTATATGGTTGGAAATTTGGAATTAATTTACTTGAGCTGCTAAAATTCTAAATGCATCTACAATTTAAAGGATACATACACATGTAGATCCTGGGACAACATTCCTAATTTAAATGAATAATATAAGATGTTGATCCAGGACAAACATATAGTATGTAGATCCTGGGACAACATTCTTAATTTAAATTAATAATATTAGCTAAAAACATTCCTCATAATGTATAAATTAATAGTATATCTGCTGATCAAGGACAAACACACAGATGTTTTTCTAAGTACAATATTCCTAATATTGATGACTAGTATGGGTGTTGATAAAGGACAAATATAACGCATGGAACAACATTATACATTAATAGCATATACACTGGATAGCCAGGGCAGTGGACAACTCCTGGAACAATATTTATAATGTATATAGATTCCATGTTTTGTCTGACTTTAACCCTAAAAAACATGTTTCAGAACCACCTTTACAAAAAAAAAAAGGAAAAAAGAAAATTGAGTTTAGGATAGGCACAATCACTCATTTGGCACAGTTTTCAAAGGCACCCTGATATATACATGCTACTCACCATATATACAATTACAATAATACAATTACAGTATTGCACAAACATTGAATTCATGACAGCATTTTTAACAGTTCTCAATTGTTTGTTTGTAATAATGTATCTTCTACTAAAGCTTTCTGCAATAAACTTCGTTGAGTTTGCAAATGTAAAATACTTTATATTTATATTGATCCAGCATTTAAACATTTCACAATTCTAACATGTGAAATATGCCAGATTAGTTTACCTCCGATCTGAAAACTCCAACATCGTTCTTCATTTCCATCTCAATCTCGGGCGCTCTTTTTTCAAACCATAAAGGAGGCGTGGGTATTGCGTAACATCACATAACCATGGTCTCAGTAAACTGAATGGTGATTGGTTAAAAGGATGTTGCTCCAGGACCAACTTTACAATGTTTACATTATGATCTGCATAATAATGTTATTAGTGGCTAGCGACAAAACAGCGAATTATTATTGAATTCAAACTGGTGAGGTGGTGCCCCAATGCCCCTTACACACCAGCCGCGCCTGGCTCTAGGGCTCTTCCATGCATTTAAAACAAAACTCTTAACGTGTCAAGTTAATCTCTACCACTGCTGCTGCATTCATAGGATACAGACATTTGCTCAAAAAATTACATTGTGGTAACTGCATGTATATATTACAGGGTGTGCGCTTTAAATGCTTTATACAGTGATTTCAAGGATGGTTAAAGAATGTTGCTCCAGGATTAACTTTACAATTTAGGACAAGGAACAACAGCCACACATTAAAATCAGGTTATGCTATTGCTGCCACCGCAAATAAGCATGTGCAGTAAGGACCTTGGGTGTAGTACATGCACAGCAGTGATTCCTGAGCTCTGCATTGAATGGCAATGCACGTGGGTATTCAGTGAGCTAGGGCATGTTATCTGTCACCCACGTGGTGTGTTTTGTGGGTAAAACAGTAGGTGGGTGCAGTTTGATTTAACATATAGATCAGGGCCGCAGCCAGGAATTTTGGGGCCCGGGACAAGTCTTATGAAAAGGGCCCCCCTCTCAATTCTCAGTTCATTTTTGTTAGGGCCAGATCACGAAAGAGATGACTAAAATGGTAGTGCTATATATATATATATATATATATATATATATATATATATATATATATATATATATATATATATATATATATAAATATCACCAGTTTTAAGCTATGGTAATTTTTCACAATGAACTTAAGTTTTTTTATTACTTACATTCACACTGGGGTGCAGTCCAATTAATCAGTGGGAGATGTTCCAGTTCTTCTCAGCTACCTGCGGAGGGATATTGGACTCCAGTGTAGTGGTGGCTACCCTAAGCACTGAATGCAGGTTATCATCTGTCAGCCTTGTTCTGAAGTGTGACTTGTTTAGCTTCATAAGGGAATACACATGTTCACAGATATAAGTGCTTCCAAACAAAGACAACAATTTCAAAGCTTCTCTGCTGGGATTAGGAAACTGATTGTGGTCCAGTGGTTGGTAGAACTCTAGGAGAGGCAGGTCATGTGTTTGCTCTTCAGTGCTATGGAACACTGCAGTTCAATAACTTCAAGTTGGAGATTGACAGGTACACTTTGTGTATCAACAGAGAAGGGATCGCAAAGAGTTTAAAAGACGCTTACTCGCTCCTGAATTGCTCAAATCTTCTGGCAAATACCCCATGTAGTTCTTTCAGGACTCTTGCATGGCATTTCCAGTTGTTTGTCTCTTCAGGTCAAAAAAGCCAGATCAGTAATCCAGTCACTTTGTTCCATGACAGACATGTCTCTTCCCTTCTTTCGTAGAAACTGTTTTATTTCTTTTCGCAGTGAAAAGAACCTCTGCCCCTGCTAAGCCATCTCACTTCAGTGTGATAAATCAGGTCACCGCATAAACCCTATAAAACCATTAGTCTTGCCAACCATAGCCGGAGCACTGTAGGTTATCACCCCCACCAATTTATCCCACTGCAAATTTAAATCTTCAACAGCTTTCTTAAAAGCATTAAAGATGTCAGATCCAGTGATTCTGCCATGCAGAGAAACTAGAGGTGCCAGCTCCTGCTGTACTTCAAATGTTTCTGTCACACCATGAATGAAAATTAAAAGTTGGGCTGTTTCAGTGGCATCGTTGCTTTCATCCAGGGCCGTAGAGAAATGCATAATATTTTTGCATTTGCTTTTTAGCTATTTCCAGACATGTCTGCTATGTGTCTCTGTATAGTCATTCTGGAAAGATAAACGTTCTTAAAGGAATCTTTATTTTCTTTGCAAACAGCATCACATATGTGCATTAGGCAGTGTGGCAAAGTGCCCACCCCTGTGTATATTTTGTGTTATGTGTTGTGTGTTAATGTTGGTGTATAGTCATTGGTACACGGGATATAAATGGGTCTGTGTAACATAAGTGTTTAAAATGTATATTTGTATTTAGGCGTGAGGATTGCACAGAACTTTATGTGAGCATGGGGAATTGCACTTTATTAATTCACGTGCAGTTGTACCACGACTCCAATTGAATGATTGATTAGCAATTGAGTCTCGGTACAGCTGCATAAAAGCAACATGTTTTCACTCACTCTGGGTTGTGTGCTCGGTGAGTGGAGAACGGGATTTGAGATGGAGGTAATAATAATAATAATAATAATAATAATAGTTAAAAATATCAGCTCACCATGTTTGTTTAGTGTTAGTACATTTTGTTTGTCTCTTTAATTTGGCGAATGTACCGTGTCCTGTGTTTTTGTTTGTCTTGCAACCTTTTATTTTCTGTCCATCTGTTCATTAATAAATGCTGAGCGAGACCATTCGCTCAGCTTCACCAAACTCCACCTCTCTTTGTTTATTTCCTGGTTCCTGTTTCTTGTCTGACATCCCCCACTCCTGCCGTCTTTGTGACACGTGGTGTTATCATGGGATTACCAGCGCCTCCTAGACGCAGACCAGAGCAGGGAACACAGTTTTTTTTTGGTAAAAAAAAGACGGTTGTTTTTTTTTGTGTGTGGGGAAAAAAAATCAAATAAAAAAAAATAAAGAAATGGGGAGAAGAAGCGGGAGAGGAAAGCTGCAGCAACGTCTGCCAGATGAAGAGGAGGAACTAGAACCCAGGAGGTAGGAGACAGAGTCTTTTCCGTCCTCTGATGAGATGCTGGACTGGGTGTCGGACCCGGAGTGGAGCGGGGAGGACCTCCCACTGGTTGTTGACCTGTTGTGGGCCAGAGATGGGGAACGTTGGGAATTCTGGGAACAACATTTCTACCCAGGAGGAGCCGTCTCCAGCTCCAGAGGGAGAGGAGACGTTGCTGCCGTCTCCAGAGGGAGAGGTCCCACCGCTGTCTCCAGAGTAGGAGGGAAAGCCGCACCAGTCCCCTGCAAGTGAGGGAGAGCCGCACCAGTCCCCTGCAAGTTAGGGAAAGCTGCACCAGTCCCCTGTAACATGGGTAGACTACACGTCGCTCCCACCTCAGTCACCAGGAGACTACACGCCGCTCCCACCTCCATCGGCAGGAGACTACACACCTCCACCACATCAATCGGAAGAATCAGAGCAGCAGGAAGAACCGCCCGGCCGCCTTGGCCGAGAAAAGGGCCAACACCTGCACCCCAGCTTGTCCTGACTCACTGCCTTGCTTCTCCCAAGGATACCTGTCTCACTTCGCCCAAGGATGCCTGTCTCACTTCTCCCAAGGATGCCTGCCTCGCTTCGACCAAGGATGCCTGGCATGGCATCTCCTGGGGTTGCCTGCCACTCCACATCACCTGGGGTTGCCTGCCACTTCGCATCGTCTGGGGTTGTCTGCCACTCTGCATTGCCTGGGGTTGCCTGCCACTCCACATCACCTGGGGTTGCCTGCCGCTCCGCATCTTCTGGGGTTGTCTGTTGCTCCGCATTGCCTGGGGTTGCCTGGTGCTCCTCATCGCCTGGGGTTGCCAGCCTCTCCGCATCATCTGGGGTTGCCTGCTGCTCCGCATCACCTGGGGCTGCCTGTTGCTTCGCATTGCCTGGGGTTGCCAGCCTCTCCGCATCATCTGGGGTCGCTGGAACTGCTTCGCCTGGGGTTGCCAGCTGCTCCGCATTTTCTGGGGTGGCTGGAACTGCTTTGCCAGGGGTCGCAGTCAGCTCTGCTTGGCCGCAGGGGTCAGTGTGGCCAAAGCCCCACCAGAGGGAGCTGCAGGCTATGAAAAAGGGGGGAGAGGTCAGGACCACCTTTCCCCGCAGCAGTTTCGCTGCCGGAGATCTTGGGGGAGGTCTGGAGACCACCAACCCCAGCGGTTTCTCCGCTGCTGGACTTGCCCCAGCTGAAGGATTCAGTCGGAGCTGTCAGCACGTCTGCTGACAGCCGCAGCATTAGCGGCATTTCCGCTGCCAGTGGTACAGCGGGAGGAGAGATTCGCCCCACTGTCAGTACGTCTGCTGACAGCATGGCCAGTAGCAGCCTGGCTACTGGCAACATTGCCGCCCATCAACCCCTTAAAGTCCCTGTTCTTGACCCAGGACTTTGAGCGAGACTTTTAAGATTTTAAGGGGGGAGGTGGCCATTGAGGCCATGTGTGCTTTGCACAAGGGGGGGGGCTATATGTGGCAAAGTTCCCGCCCCTGTGTGTATTTTGTGTTGTATGTTGTGTGTTATGTGCTCTTTGTTTATTTCCTGGTTCCTGTTTCTGGTCTGATGTCCCCCACTCCAGCTGTCTTTGTGACAGGCAGTCTTTTACAAATTCCCCATCGGTAAAGGGACGTGATGATTTTGCAATTAGCTGCGCAACTTTGAAACTTGCTATTGTAGCAGCTTCTGATTCCTTCTTTTTTCATTCAAAAACCCCTTGCTGCCCAAGTAGTTGTATTTTGTCTCACAATGGCGACGTATATTATGTTATTTGGCAACTGCGACGCATTCAAGGCAAATGAAGCATGTATGGAAACCAGGTTTGGAAAAAAAAATTCTATCTAGGTTAAATTTTCTGTGTTCAAGATCAATTATTCTTTTTTTACTTGTACATGGCTTTGTTTTCAGACATGTTTTCAGAAGCTACTGAGGCAGCCTACCATAATTTTGTGAAAGTATAAAAATATTTTACCTGTCAAATAATCGCAGAACAACAACCATAAATTTCTGTCTTCCATTTAGTGTAGTGCCTACAAAGGTACCATGAAATTTTCCTCTCAGGACAACTGGGTAAGTCAGCATCTCCTGTCACTTTTTTTTTAAAATAACAAAAACACTTATTCATTGGCAAATATAAACTACTTTAGATGTGTAATGGCTGCTGTATAGGAAACTGACCTTAGGTCAGCGGTGTCAAACTCAAGGCGTGTGGGCCGAATACACCCCTTGGAGGTAATTTATCCGGCCCCCCGCAAAGTTAATTCATTACAGTGTAATTTAGCCCGGCTCAGTTTGAGTCTATTGGATTATTACACGAAAGAACTCCAAATCCCATCAGAAAAGTAGCGGGAAGCTCAGAGCTAAAGAAACAGAAGACAGCGAGAGACAGCCAATCATATCTCGTGCTTGGTGCTTAAGGCATATTTTCTGTTAGACACTTTAGCCTTCTGGCCGTCAAAAACTATAATATAACTTCTCAAAATGTCCAAGAAAAGAAATATCGATAAGGAAAGCAGATTGTTTCAGGAAAGGTGGGAGTTTGAATATTTATTTGTAGAGCAGCAAGAAAACCCCATTTGCTTGGTATGTAAGGGAAGTATTGCGATGATGAAATAATTCAATTTAAGGTGCCACTATGAAACGAAACATAGAGAAAAATATGGCGAGTTTGAAGGAAAGCAAAGGCAAGAAAAGCTGGCCGAATTAAAATGAACTCTTGATTTACAGCAAAACATATTTAAAATGGCAAAAAGTGATGTGGCAGTAAAGGGAACTTACCTTGTGTCAGAGCTAATCGCAAAGTTGTGATTTTGTAAAAGACTGCATGCTTAAAGTCACAGAAATAGTCTGTCCTGAGTCCAATGCCGGTCTTTCAAGAAATACCGTGGCTTAAAGAGTGGATGACCTGGCTACCGATCTTCAAGAGAGCTCACTGAAAAAGCAAGCAACTTTGTAACCTTTTCTCTTGCTATTGATGAGAGCACAGATATTACTGATATCTCTGCGTTATTTATTTTTATTCGGGATGTTGATGCAGACTTCACTATTAGCTTTTGGATGTTGCAGCTATGCACCTCACTACCACAGCAAATTATATATTTCAACAGCTTGAGATGTGTGCACGCTACATGAAATTACTGTGGGAGAAATTAGTTGGATTGATAACAACAGATGGAGTGCCTCATGTGTGGTGAAAAAAATGGGCTTGTTGCTTTGGTGTGCAAAAACTACAGGAGGTGAATTGTCCAACGACATTTATAACGTACCACTGTATTCTTCAACAGCAAGCACTATGTGGGAAAGTGTTGAAAATGGATCACATAATGGTCACGGTTGTGAAAACGATAAATTTCATCAAGGTTTGAATCACCGGCAATTCCAAAAGTTGCTTGATGACTTTAGTGCTCAATATGGTGATTTGCCGCACCACATTGAGGTTTGCTGGCTTAACCGTGGTGCAGTACTTACAAGGTACTTTGAATTGCGTCAAGAAATAGAATTTTTTATGCACAATAAAGAGAAAAAAAATTAGATAGCTTTCAGATGCAAAGTGGTTGTGTGATTTGGGATTGCACTGCGATATAACCGAGCATTTAATTTAAATGTAAAATTGCAAGGCTGTGAACAATTCATTAATGAAATGTATGACGATGTTAATGCGCTTCAGCTAAAGTTACATTTGTGGAAAAAATGGCAAGCAAGGAAACCTTTCTCATTTCCTAACATGCCAAGCTATATGTGATTCTATGGCACATTTTACTTTTCCTGGTAGTGCTTTTTCTGCAAAATAAACATGTTGCGTGTGGAATGTGAGCACCGTTTTTCAGATTTTCGCAAGTAGCAGTTCCAGTTCCAGCTTTTTTCAAACCCATTTGGTGTAGATGTGGAAACTGCACCAGAAGACATCCAGATGGAATTTATTGAATTGCAGTGCAATAGCGCACTGAAGGCTAAGTTTGATTCTGTCTCGGCTGAGCAGTTTTACCCGTTCCTTCCAGCCACATTCCGCATTCAGGCTGCACACGTCATGTTAATGTTTTGCAGTACGCACTTCTGCAAACAACTATTTTCACAGATGAAGATTAATAAATCTACTCAAATACCTCACCTGAGTGACAAGCATCTACACTCCATGCTAAAGATTTCAGCAAAAAACATGAATCCTGATATTGTCAAGCTTGTCTCATGAAAAGTGTGCCAGATTTCTTCAGTAAATGAGAATGCACAGGGCAGCAACTAGGCAAGATAGATATCATGTGTTTTAAATGAATAAGTCATATATAAAATACATGTGTATGTATTAAAAACTGTGAATATAAACATGCGTTTTCTATATCACTTATTAAAATGCATGTGTATATGTAAAAGGTGTGCATTTTGTGGCCCTCTAAAGAAACGGTAAACTAAGATATGGCCCTTGGTAAAATTGAGTTTGACACCTCTGCCTTAGGTTTAAGGTTTCGGTGTTGTTTCTTAACAATAATATAATAACAAATGAGAGTGCAGTGTCCTGACAAGAATATTTGGTGCTACCTTTGTAAGGACAGTTCATTTAGCATCCAGCTGGCGCATATTTCTGAACCTTACGTCATGTTTTCCAAGGTCTACTGTACTGTATTACTATTGGCTAACATGACAGCTTGTGTATATTCCAAGCACTTCTAAACTTTAATCACCTCTGTCTATCAAGTTGTGCTGCATTAAAGCAGTCAGCAGGCCGTATCTGGCCCGTGGGCCGTATATTGTGAATCCCTGCTCTAACGGATGAAACTACTGGGACTAAAATATAGCAGCATCATTATTGCAGCACTTAATCACTGTCAATAAATTATTTCTACTCTGTGACATTTTTTTGCTATAAAATGTCAGCTGTAAATAAAGTAATTTTTTTAGTAGAGGGGAAAAAAGAAAAAGAAAAGAGGTGACAGTCTCCTATTAAAAACAACACTCTTGAAGGAATGCAGAAAATAACTTAAAACAGCCGTGGCAATGAATTCACAAAGTTAAGTGAAACAAATCATTGTTTTAGCTTTAAAACTCCTACATAAGTTGAGTTTTTTTCTGCATTTTCAAATTTTAACATATTAAACTGCATGAATTTCACTTTGTATGTCAGGCTTAACATCAGTACCAGTTTTCTGTTATTAAACCCTGATTATTAATGTTATCATGGTACTTGTGTTTAGACACTAAACAGCTTTTGTTTAAAGAGTGCATCCTTGTTTATCTTATACAAACATGATTTGCAATGATGTATTTACAAGTAATATCTATATATTTGACAAATATGAAAAATGTTTGATTAACCGGGTCAAACTGAACAAGTATTCGTATACAGTAAAACATTGCAAATCCAAACGCCAATAAGTTGATTCCCCCTGTGATTTCTCAGCACAATACTGGGTGCTGCACACTGTCTTAAAGCATTGTGCAAAACACGTCCGTTGCAGGCAGAACAAACTTTGTTGCTGGTATTTAATAAATTGTTCCTGTTTTTCGAAGATGCTGCTCCCCTAGGCGTTTGGATTGCGATGTTTTCCTGTGTTCTATATTTAATATGTATCTTTGTAAATAGCCCCAACATTTAATCTCAACCTTGTGGGATAAGTCATTACAAAGAAACATTTTCAAGAATAATGTCTACATAAAGGTATGTTAGTGATATGAGCAAGTTTCTGAAAATTTACTCATAGTGATTTATTTTCCTGCAAAGGATGAAAGTGCTATTTTAATGGCATTTCTGTAAGTTTCAGTGTACAAAAGTAGCTGACCGCATCAAATGGACATAACAATCGTTATGTAGTAATTGGATTGTTTGGGAACCTGGCATTAAATTACCTACCTGCTTGAAAAATCATAGTGTTAAATAGTTTCATGCATTCGATCTGCTTTTATTGTGCCTGAAAAACAAAAGCCAAGTTAGTAGAAACAATTGTGGCAACCTTGACCCCCCACTGTTTTGACAGTTGTGCCTATTTGCTTTGTGCTGGGCAAGATTCCCCCAATGGTTTCTTGAGACTTGGCTTGTGTTTTTGATATCTCCACTTTAAATGGCTGGGTACTTTTGATAACTTGGCATTTTTTCACATTTCTAATGTGTTTTTGTTTCAGATATCACTTCTCTTTTCACTTAGTGGATATGTATATAGTGTGTGTATGTGTGGGATGGGGGAGTGTAAGTATAATGGAAAAAGCATTTTGGAAATGCTGCATGCCACGGCCCTGGTACTCTCTGCGCCAGAAGTATTGTGTAATTTTCTCTAGAGGACCTTTTCGAGATGTGATGAATTGTAAGATTGAATGAAATTTGTTATCAGTGAACCTGAATGCACTAACAGGAGCTTGTGCAACAAGTTCACCGATGGATAGGTTTTTGAACTGAGGTCCATTCACCTCTTTTATGTATTTTCCTAGGTCAGTCCAGATTTATTCTGCGGGGCTGAGTTTGAGAAACCACATTGCTGGTCCGTATGCTCTAGTCATAGCATCCACATCACATTTTGGTTTATGCAAATACTGAGGAGTGTTCATTAAACGGTAGAAAATGGCAGTAAGATCAGACTCAGTGGCATAATTGGACACCTGTTGCAACCAGGCTGTTACTGTCGTACATTCCCAGGGATGGTGCACCTTCAAAAGATCCACTAGCTAGGCACACTTGCGCCACTGCTTTCCCCTTTAAGCAACTGGCACAGACTCAACACGTTTGCAGGTAAGTGTGTTTTATTTACAATATTTACATCAATGATCAGTTTCTCTCAAAGTTCTTGCCCTGTACGGGTCACTGACTAACTCACTTCTTCAACCCTCTCTAAGCTACTTCAAGTCCTGGAGATCGAAGCACAGTCCAAGGGTTCTCCAAGGAAGTGAGTTAGTCCGCGGGTAGGACAGGACAGCTCTCTTTTCCATATACCGGCCTCAAGTCACAGGTAAATGCAGGATGGTCTCCCTCTGCTGGAAGAGTCCGGTGACCCGATAAGTATAGGACCGGCTCCCTCTGCTGGAGTAGTCCCGTTATACAGGCAAGTGTCTGACAGTCTCCCTCTGCTGGAAGAGACCTGTAACACAGGTAAGTACAGAACAGGCTCACTCTGCTGGTAGAGACCTGTAACACAGACAAGTATCAGAACAGGGCCCTCTTGAGTTGTCCTGGAAAACGGGTGTATGCAGCGTAGATCTGCCTTGCAGACTAACTCCAGGATTGTAGTGACAATGTCCTGAACGTCCAAAGAATGAACAGAGATAACACAAGTTATATCCAGGCTGTGGAGGTGGAACTCCTGCAGCCAACTTCCGATTGTCCAGAGATGCAGTTGTATTCCTTCAAGCTTCCGCGTCTTGTGTCTGTATTTATTATAAACAATGTCTGTACTTCCAGTCTCAAGTCTACTCTTTTGGATTATTATTTAATGTCTCTTCAAAACGAAATTAACCAATACTGCTCCGGGTTATAAGCACAGAAACTGATACCGCTGTGATGTCACCGTATTCCAGCAAAACGTTGAACACCGCAGACTTTATTTTAAACTGATACGGAGTACTACTCCTCTATTAGTACTCCGTTAAAAAGAAAATAAATAAGCTTTCACAATTAAACAAAAGACTACCTCAACAAGTATCGCATTTTTCATAAAACTAAATACTGACGGTATTTTTAACACAACCCGATATAGCTTTTACCTTACGATGTTTCCTCACAACACTGAAGTTATCACGCTACCTTCTTGTAGAAACAAACAGCCCGTGTTTTCTCCCACACTTTCAACCTCCTTTATGGCTCTGCCCTGCTTCCTTTTAAACCCAGAAAACCCACTTGATTAATTGGTACTAGGCTTTCTGGGTTGTGTAATTTCTCCCAAAGTGCCGCCATTCCTTAAAGGCGCGACTACCCTACCCTTTCCTCATATATATATATATATATATATATATATATATATATATATATATATATATATATATATATACACACACACACACACACACACACACACACACACACACACACACTGAGTGTAAAAACATTAGGAACACCTTCTTAATATTGAGTTGCACCCCCTTTTGCCCTCAGAACAGCCTCAATTCGATGGGACATGAACTCTACAAGGTGTCGAAAGCGTTCCACAGGGATGCTGGCCCATGTTGACTCCAATTCTTCCCACAGTTGCGTCAAGTTGGCTGGTAGTGGATCTCTACTCCGAATAGCTCTTTCCATCTCATCCTACAGATGCTCAACTGGATTGAGGTTTGGTGACTGGATAGGCCACTGCAGTAAGCTGAATTCACTGTCATGTTCGTGGAACCATTCCTGGACAATCCTAGCCTTGTGGCATAGGGCATTATCCTGCTGAAAAAATCCACTCTTATCAAGGGGTCCAATGTGTGCCATGAAAACAAACCCCACAACATCACACCACAATGTTGACATGCGGCATGATGGATGCATGTACTCATGTTGTTTTCTCCATACCCTAGTCCTCCCATTTCACATTGTTTGTCAAGTCACTTCTCCAGCTGTGCTTGAGAATATCATTTTACAGAGATAACATAAGTTATTTGTACTGAGGTTTTGTTGGATTTTATGTAAACAACAACTGTTTTAAGAAAATACTTATTTCATTCAGTCTATTGGATTACATTATAATTGATCACTGATTTCTAAATGGGATTAATGCACGTTTCGCAAAGTTCTGAACTGCACACAAATTCGACGAGGAAAGGACCTCGAACAAATCTGGCCAGTCGTACAGTAAGTACAAATAATTATACATTTTTACTTTGCTGCATTCCAATCTGATATTGTAATGTCATATTATGCAACATTTTGTCATACTGTAACACTGAGGGACAGTGCTTAAAGAAAGGGGCTTTATAACAGGAGCTCGGTTCAAATCCCGGCTCAGTCATTAACTCTCATTGTGTGTGTTCTTGATGAGCAAGTCTCGTAACCTCCTTGTGCTCCATCCTTCAGACGTAAAACCCAGGTCCTATTATAGGTACCTCTGCAACAGCAGTGTTGAGGCATCATTCACCCACCCTAATCTCTATAAGTCGCTTTGGATAAAAGGATCTGGTAAATAATTATTATTCTATTGAAACAAACCAAAGCTCCTAAAGTTTCTTTTTATTTTTTTTGTAATTATATGTTATTATTATTTATTCGTCTTCTTCTTATTATTATTTAATTGCTCAGCAGACACCCTTATCCATTGTTATTGATGAGGTGTCTATGATTTCCAGTGTCACCTTGTTGTATAGCCATCTTCACCTATGTGAGATTTTCCAGACTTCCAACAAAGACAATGGCTGGTTTGAAAAAATCAATATCTTACTTCTGGGAAATTTGGAGACATACTTTTTATTGATTATACTGAAAAAAATACAAACACAGTATAATCAAGTTAATATTATATTAAGATGCAACAAACCCTATACATACCAATCATTGTTAGTCTCTTAGGCAATATTATTTAAACATTTTATTCCATTGATTGCTGTTTTTCTTTAAGAACCCAATTAACAAATATATTCCAAACATTCAATAGCTATAAATCAAGAAAAACAACAAATCCACAACCTGTGTTCCCTCTCTCATATGCTCTACTGTCGTTTCTTCACCTGTTTCCTCTCACCAGCCAATCCCTTACTGGAAACTATATCTTGTTTTCAAAAAGAGCTCGCATCACACACCTAAAGACAAACTTAACACAAAAAAATAACAAACAGGAAAATCAGCTTATGTCAAATTATTTATGTATATATCTTTTTTTCTTCCATTCAGAACATTCTCACAAGGTAGAAAATGCTATTTGCATTCTGCATTAATTACTATTGGCATTATTTTGAGATATGCGCATGCGTCAGTGTGGTTCATTGCATTTTTTTCCATGCGATTACTTACATTGTGTGGCAAAGTGGCTGAGTGGAAACAGGTGCTGGAGTGATGCAATGCAGTAAAGAACAAACAGAGCCTTATAATCTGGTTTGGAAAGTGCTTTTTATTTTGTATCCAGGTCTGACGACTAATAACAATAATCCCCCGGCAATACACAGCAATGTGTACTGCACGGGGTAAACAATAACAGGCTTTCAGACCCAAACAATAAATAATAAGCAACACGTATTCGCCCCACAATAATACATACACGGTCACCAGTCCTGGGTGAGTGCAGTAGTGCTCGTGGTGGGTGATAGAGTTTATTTTTGTGACAGTAGTGCAGTGCTGTTCCACCTTTGTACTGGCCCTCAGCAACAGTTCCAGAATTATGTTAGCTGCCTAGTGTAGTGTTACAAACAAAACGATTACACACGCAGACAAACAAACAAAAAACACAATACTGCTTTCACTGTGTACAGGGTCTCTCATAATCCTTTTCAGTTTAATGCACAAAACCAAATGCAAAGGGACAGATAATGATTCTCTGCCCCCTTTTATGCTGGCACACATAATCCCTTGGTAAACGAGTGCAACCACTTCTCCAGTCTGCGGCTGCCACGTTTTTCCCTTTTGGGTCAATACGTTGCAACTGAGTCTCACCCCCTTCCTAGCAGGCTGACTTCCCTTGAACCCTAGAAAGGAACTGTCAGGCCAGCCCTTCAAAGGAACTCTGTTCTCGCTATTTAGTGTTCTCACAGGTCGGGAGGGAGATTTACAACCAAGAATTATTGTATTTCTGTCACACACTGTTATTAATGTATTTTTAAAAGGTGAACTTTCGGTATTATAAATGAGATGTACTTTTAAAACATCAAAACACATCTCAAAATAATGCAACATTCAGCATGACACCATACTTAATAGTTTTAGATGTGTCGTGCATTTAGACACAGGGAAGATTAAATTGCTTCCGGATGGCTAGTCTGTGCAGTGAAGTATATAAATATTTTGGTTTTGAGGTGGCTGATGATGGCATGGAATAGTAAAACAATATGACAAGACCTTGTTTTTCTACAGAAGCGTACAGCACAAGAAATTATAAAATAAAAGTCTAATTTATTTTTCTTTTTTTTGACAAAATGGTATTCGTTTACTTTGAGTCTAAGCCTGTTCACAATCAAAACCGATAATACGCTTCTCCACGCTGCCTTTCTGCTCAGGGCACAGCTGCCAGAAGTTTTATTTTTATTGCACTTGCCAACCTGGCATTGGCGTCTTTTGTGGCTCTCAACAGGGTTGCCAGCTTCAGCTGTGGGTACACTCCCAGTTCCAAATTCTTCTTGCAAAGTTCCTTTGCTAACTGTAAAATATATTCTCTCCTTGGTAAATTCTTCTCTGTGCAATCTTTGTAAAGTACCCTGGAGTTGATGACTTCTAGGTCCAACACACTGTAAAACACCTGAACAGGCCACCGTTGGGAGCCAGCTTTCACACAATACTTCTGTGCCATCTGATCCAAAACATCAACTCCATATTTTCTTGCTTTTTAAAACTCCACGGTCTCAGGCGTTTATTTTCACTTGTCCCGATGCTAATTGACTGACCATAACAGCACAGCTGGTAAGCAGACGCCAGCCTTTGAGAAGGCTGATTGAAAAACAATAGACTGTCAGTCATTCACTCAGGCAGAGAGTAGAGTAATCTAATTACAGCTAAACACATGCGGACTGATAAATAAAAATAATAAAGTACAATACCATTCTGTATAATCACAATACAATTGTTTTCTCTGTGGCCGTCAATGTGACTGCTCCCAAGGCTTTTAGGTATAATGTAATATAGCGCCTTTATTTCTGCACTCCCACATTTCATGCTTTGTCAGAATATTTAATACACACAGACAGAAAGGTACATGAACGCGCAGCCCCATATGTGTTACACAACTGGTGAAAATTACATTTTAAAACCAAAAACCGCCAAAATGACTGCCGCGGGGCTTCAAGTGTTAAAACATGTACTTTGATGCCTTATTTTTCCTGGACCTTTGTTTTTTTTTTATTTTTTATTTTTTTTGCTTATCCCACCAACACATTTGCAACAGTTTGAATAACTCTACCTACAGAACTTTGCCCTCTCCCCCAATAAATTTTTTCACACAATGAACTATATATAAGTAGGTAAAATAACTCTTAAAAGCTTACCAATTCTTGTGGACAGGAGTAGAAAACTGTTTCCTGTTGCTTTGTTTTTGCCTTCTTTAGAGAAACTGTAGTACTTCCTCTTCCCTTGTTGCACCCTTCAGCGGGGTGACGTAGAACGTAATATGATGTGAAACACAGGCTTACGCTTTAAGTGTGCATGCGAAGCCCACAGACTGTGTGTAAGTTGATCCTGATCAAATGGCAGTGTAAATGCAACACCACTGACCGTGATCAAATGTACCAATGCATTTGATCCAGATCAGAAATGGCAGTTTAAACGCACCTATTGAAGCTCTCTCACCCTTCAAAAGATGCCTGCTTGTCTGGAAGAGACAACATAAGATCTAGTTCTTTATTTCGAAGAGTCCTTTGTTGTCTAAGTGTAGCTGTGGATTTGAGCACAGGTTTTAAAGAGAATCAAAATCCAACAGAAACCATTCCCAGATAGCTTGGGCTGGTGCAAGAAAGGTGAGCTGGTTTTATTCTGTGTTTAACCCTTTGTAGACCTGTATTCAGTGTTCTTATCAAACTCTCATCAACTAGCACTCAGTGTTTTTCTATCAATGAGTCCTGAAGATTTACGTGCTGTACTGTCTTGCTGGAGTTATTTTGTTCTGGAATTAAACTGTTTTGATTGAAGATTATCTGAAGAAGACTGAATTATTATTTTTAAGAAATAAGTGAACCTTACAATAGGGCACATGTAATGGCAAAGGCTGCCTTAAAATATAATTTTAAGTGCGTTATGTAAAAGAACTGGAAACTATGATGAAACGTTACTGAAGACAATATATACATAAAAAATGCATGTATAGTATAAGATTTTAGGAACTATCAGAACAAGTCCACTTCAATGAACCTTTCAAGCAACTTAATATGGTGGACTGTAACTTAAGTTGATACTGTTCCTTTAATCTATTAAGATAAAGCTTTCAGAGAAGCTACAAAATTATGAGCACAATTTGTCTACCATAATCTTCAATTGCCATTACCCATGAACCCTGTTCTTATAGTGTGCTAATTTTAGTTTCAACTTAGTACTGGCAGGTGCAATCATTTTCTTGTAACTCTTGTCACACTGTGAATCACTTAAAATATTTATGGTACAGCCTATGTTATGTTGATCACAAGTACAGAGAAGTCTCAAAGGATACAGCCAACAAATGTGCACATTTATGATTACACTATGGCTTTCTAACTGGTTATTTTGCACCTCCTTTTTCTGCAGTGATGTCCTTATTTGTGCATTTAGCACACCAGACTGTTTGCTGTTGTTTTAATTACATTATTGGATATGTCAGGAGCAGAATAAATATAACTGAAATGATTTCATGGCAATTAATGACAAGCACACTGTGAGCAAAACTAGCTAATGATGTACTGTACAGCTGATCCCCAAAGATCAAAGATTATGCAGCCTTTCCACATCACTGAATGTGTAAATATGTTTTTTATTTTTGGTATGAAATTATTGAATGCGTTTTACAACAGAAAAAATTAGCTATAGTCTTGTTGCAAAATCTTTTTTTTTTTTTTCCCTATAATACAATAGGTAACATTACTATCATGGAAAAACTACCACTTTCTTTTAAAAAAGAAAAAGGGATTTGAATAACAACTACGTCAGATATTGAAGCAGAGTATATATTTATAGTCTACTGGTTATTTAACACTTGAAGCCCTGAGGCGGTTATTTTGCGGATTTTGGTTTTAAAATGTTATTTTCTCCAGTTGTGTAACACCTATGGGTGTGTGCGTTCATGTACCTTTCTGTCCGTGTGTATTAAATATTCACACAAAGCATGAAACGTGGGAGTGCTGAAATAAAGGAGATTACTTTATACCTAAAAGCCCCGGGAGCAGTCACATTGACGGCCACACAGAAAACTATTGTATTTTGATTATACAGAATGGTATTCTACTTTATTATTTTTATTTACCAGTCCACAATGTAATCAGATTAGTCTCTACACTCTGCCTGAGTGAATGACTGACAGTCTATTGTTTTCAATCAGCATTTTGAAGGCTGGCACCTGGACTAGTGAAAATAAATACCAGAGGCCGTGAAGTTTTACTACGCAAAAAAATATGGATTTGATGTTTTGGATCAGATGGAATGAAAGTATACCGTGAAAGCTGGCTCCCAACGGTGGTCTGTTCAGGTGTTTTACAATGCATTGGACCTAGCAGGCATCAACTCCTGGGTTCTTTACAAAGAATGCACAGAGAAGCATTCGGAACAGAGGGAGACTGCCAATCGGGTACCAACAGCTGAAGCTGGCAAACCCGTTGAGGGCCGCAAGAGACACCAATGCCAGGTTGGCAAGTGCAATAAAAATAAAACTTCGGACAGCTGTGCTCTGTGCATAAAGTCACCGTATAGCCCAAACGGCATGGTTTTAAAGTGAAACAGCCCTTCTGGTGTTGGAAATGTGGTTTTCTCTCTATAACTACGGGTCAAGGGGATCTTCCAATATCCCTTTGCCAGGTCCAGAGTAGAGATAAACTTTGTCTTTCCAAACTTTGTTTGTCGACCCGAGGCATAGGGTATGCATCGAACTTGGCAATAGCGTTTACCTTCCAGAAGTCCACACAGAAGCGATTAGTGCCATCTTTCTTGGCCAAAATGACAATTGAACTGCACCACTCACTCCTGGAAGGTTCAATCACCCCATGTTCGAGCATATCCCATACCTCTTTGCGAACACCACTTCGTCGACTTTCCGGGATTCGGTAAGGTCTCTCTCGTACTGTGACACCTGAGGGAGAGATAATGTCGTATTCAACCAAATTAATCCTGCCGGGCAAGTCAAAACTGAAATCTTCAATAAGCTTGTGCAGCTACCGTTGTTGATTTGGAACCAATTGTTCCCCCATCAAAATGATTTTAGTGCTAGGGATCTCTGGACAGGGGCCTAAATCATCCTATCCATCACCTGGGGCTATACATAAGGCCTCCCTTGCCTGCCAGAGCTTTAATAAATTTCACGTTAATTATGGTGATCGGGCTGTATGATTTCATAACTCACCTTTCATATAACCCGAATCACTTCATGTGGTCCATATTTTATCATATACTTTCGATTCAGAGGAGGGAAGCAACAGCATTACCTTGTCTCTAGGTCGAAAGATTCAAATTTTTGCATTTTTCTTGTAATGCTGCTGTTGAGATGATTTGAGGTTGTCCTGGGTCAAACAACCACCAAATCCAGGAAATTTCTTAGTAGCAGCACATGGTTCACTACATTTTTGGATGAGCCTTTGTACCCCTCCCACCCCTCTCTCAACAGATCGAGGATACCGTGAGGCTGTCGGCCGTACAAGAACTCGAAGGGGGAGAACCTTGTCGAACTCTGCGGCACCTCTCTCACTGCAAAAAGGAGGTAGGGAAGAAGCGATGCCCAATGTTTTTGCTCTTGAGTTACAAAGCATCTCAGCATCTGCTTTAAATTATGATTAAATTGTTCCACCAAACCATCCGTCTGTGGATGATAAGCAAATGTCCTGATGGGATGTATTTTTTATATTTTATACACTTGCTGTAACGTTTTAGATAAATCTCCTTGGGGACCCCAACTCTGTGGCTATTGCAGTGACACTAGTGGACCACAATGGAACTGCCTCCGGCTATCGCGTTGTATAACCGACCACCACTAATATATGCATATACCCGGAATCAGAAGGTAACAAAGCCCCCGCTATGTCCATTGCAAAGGGGGTGGAAATATTCAGCAGTGGAACCAAATGGGCGGGGCGCACTCGACCCGGTGCTACTCGTTGTTAGTCTGGGCATGTGGCTACATATTTCCACACATCAGTATGAAGTCCTACCCAATAGACTCGAGTCTCAGTTTCAACCAAGCCCACCGCTGCCACTCCCGCTCTGACTCACGAGAGACGAAGATAGACACACGTATCCTCTGAAACTTGCAACGTCAGCTGTCCGCTTCTTTTCACTCTGCAGGCCTGCCATGCAGCCACCACAGAGCTACAGCGTCGGAAGAGCCCGCAGCTCTGGGCAACTTACAAGCACGCCTGGCCATTCCACAGGGGTTGCTGGTATACAGTGAGCCAAGGACACTCTGGCCGATCTAAGGCCTTCTCCAATCAAGCGGCGGGCAGCCAATTATGCCCCGCACCTGGGAGTTTCCATCCATGGTCAGCAGTTGAATAGCCTGGACTTGAACCAGCGACGTCCAGGCTATAAGGCGCCATACAAGACTCTCCTTGGTTATGTTTGTTTTTTTGCATTGAGAGTGAGAATATTTTGAATGCAGGCCATGTAAGCAGAATATAGTTTGACATTCACCAACACTTCAGACCAAGTAGATGGGATCCCAACTGTATGCCCAAGACAACTTATGCAGGCACTCCTATATAGTGTAACATGATGTATTTGTATTATACTGCATAATCTCACTATCAAACATTTAACATGATTCTGAGATTTTACTGAGTTTTTTTTTTTTAAATGTCCCTTCCTTTATTCAAGAGTACATGCAATCATGACACTTGTAAACAGTTGCCAGCATTTCATCATCTGAACATTTGTGGAGGAAAACAAACTACACATTTTCCAAAGCAGTTAACAATAATGTGTTACAATTATAATTGCTTTATGTTGGTATGTATTATGGTTACTTGATACGTATAAAGTTGAAAGGTGTATTACTTTTTATAACTGTATATCCAGAAAATGTATTTCAGTTTTGTTTTTGTAATATTTTGGCATTAACTTATTAAAAAGACATGCAATCTAATTGCCAATTAAGTAAATTATGTGACACTAAGAGCAATGCTAAGCTTTCATACAGCATTGTTCATGTTTCATGTTGAGTTTGCAAACTTAAAGCATGTACTAAAAGCAGTATGATTATATTTTAGCTCTGCGGAATGTCTGGTTGCCTGAGTGAATTGTTGAGTGCAAACAAAATCAGCAGTTACAGTCTGATATTGGAACAAGATTAGTTTATGTACTTATTTCATGGAGCAGATATGTGGCAGTAATGGTGCAGTTGGCTAATTTACAGCCATGAACACATTCAGGAAACATATTGTAATACATGCAGAATTGACATAATCAGGCATGTCACCATTCTTTATAGTTGTCTGATTGCTTCAATTGTATATATGAAACTAGCCCTCCAGTATTCGATAGCACGTTCCTGAAAAACATTTTCTAGTTACACTATCAAACAGAAAGCTCCAGGAAAATGTAACCTGTTTCTTAATGTCCACACATCACAGACATAAATAGTACTTATCAACAGGAGCAGAAACAGGCATTGACTACCATGGCAATTCCCACAACTTCATCATTCAAGCACAACAAATAAGCTTGAATGAAATAGAGCCCGCCTTAGAATCAAGAGAGGGAGCCAAACAACCAGGACAGAGAAACACCAATTAATGAAATCACATCACATAAACAACAGCTGTTTGGAATTAAACGACAGAAGCTTGCAATGTCCAAGGATGTGTGAAAAATAATTCTGTAATGCTGCTGTGATACTCAATTACACTTGGTACCGGGTTCCATGTCCACTATTTGATTTGTTTTCTTTTACTAGTACATTTTTTTATAGTAAACTGGATGTTATGCAGAAAAACTGTCCAAAATAAACTAAATAAATAAACTACACCTCTTTATTTATTTATACATGTCCAAAACAAGGGCACATTTTAGAGATTAAAAATAATTGCTAAACCAATTTTGGCACCACTGGGAGTAAATTACTGTAGCCCCAGAATCATAGTCTAGCTAATTAGTTTATTAATTATGCCTGGATTATTATTTCTCTTTTTACGATTTGGAGAAGTCCAGCATAAAGAAAATTAATTTTATAGAAAATTAGTTTATTTTGAGCATCAGCCTAGCTGAACTGGATTTATTTGGGCATGATGGGATTTGATTGAAAAAATGTAAATGTATTTTAAATTATTTAATTCATTATTAGTTGTAGTATTAATACACTCCTTATAAAAGTAGCAATACGTATATAACACAATATGGCAAGTTAAACTAATTAGCCACAAAGTATACACCTGGGAGTGTACTGCAAGTAGCCAGCTGCATAAAAGAAGAAGAAAAGAAGATGAGTGAGAGGGTGGCTTATTAAAATATCCATTAAAATAACCGAGGGAATGCTGTGGAACCAGTGATTTATGTCTATGCTGGTTTCTTTTTGGTAAAAATAAGAAAATTAAAATAAGCGGACCGTATTCAAGTTACAGTAAATAATTTGCTTTAAATGAGAAAGAAAACCGCTTGTAAGCAAGTATCTTAAAGAGTGCTGCTACAACTGTTTGAATGACATACCTGTAATTTATTGCCCACATTGTCAAACAGTTAACACAGCTATAAAGATCCATGATGCGACAGAACAGACAAGCCAGATCGCTTGCTATGTTTTTTTAATGGTTTTTATTGCTCTTCTTATTGTGATTTGGAGGGCAGATGTCAAACCCCAGTGCACTAGATCAGCCATTTTGAAAAGACATTCAAGTTATAAGTGTAAAAAGATGTTAACAATGAAAAAAAAAAATACTGGTACATTATTTAAACAGTTGTAGCAACACTTGGGGATGTCTAGCGTTATATTTTTCTGAACCTCGCTACTTACTCTTTAAATAAACCTGAAAAAATGACTTCTACTTTTCTTTCAGGACTCTTTTTTGAGATTGTGTTATTAGGCATGGTTGAAATACATGTGCTTGAAAGGGTAGTGTTCTTGTTTATTTGTTTGGGTTTTCTTGCTGATTGCAACTTAACCACGCAAATACGTAATCATTGTGTTGTTGTTCTTGATCCAAACACTTCCTAATTTGGAGTGTACAGGCATCTCTAGTTGCTGTGAATAGACATATATTTTGATGGGCAAATAAGAAGGGCACCCACAACGATTGCCACATGGCCACCATTAATTTCTCCCTGTCACTGCCTGTTTTGCTCCTACATCCTCACATCTGCTACCTCTGCAACTGCATCTCCCTCTAGGGTCAAGCGAAGCTTGCTTCCCAGCCTTACAGGCCTAGCAGCTCACCTCTCTGAGGGCTTCTCAGTGAGCCAGAGGGGGACCCCCAGTAAAAAAGTAAGACCACAGGTACACAAGCACAAACCAATGCGTTCCCGCACAGACATTGATCTTATCCAGCAGTGGTATAAGCTTAACTTACTGCTGAACAGCCCAATACAAAATAGATTTTATGAAAAATAGATTTGTTTTATGGGAAAAAAAAGAAAAAAAAAAGATTTGTTTTCTCTTCCACTGATGCTATAGTTCCAATTTGCATCTTGTAGTTCTCAAATTGAGCTCATGAATTAATTAGGTTTGTCTTACAGGCATGACTCTAAACTATAATTAGTTGTGCCAAGCACCTCTTGTAGTGGTACATTTCTGAGCCACGGGGGATGCATTGTTTCTTTAAGACAGAATTCTAGAGAGCAGAAAAGGAAAGCCAATGAGAGCCAGAGCATAGAGAAACAGTTAGTGACACCTTGGTATAGAGTCAGCTGAGCGAGCTGCTAGCTTCAGCAGGCAAGTGCCATTATGATGAATGTTTTCAGCACTTTTTTGAGAGCCAATTATCTGCTTGTGTGTGAGTCATGGAGATCATTTAGGCTGGTAACATGCACAAGGCAACACTCGAGCTTTCTCACAACGGCTGTGGAAAATGTAAAAGAATGAAATACTATCTTAGGCAGGTAAGGATGCCTACAGATTTTGCATTTTTTGCTCTGTATTGTATGCCTGTAATGTAAGGGAAGGGAATCTCATGGCAGCTTGTTCAGTGCTGTAGGTATAGAACTGCTTTAAGTTGGAAGTTTTGTCAGACAAATAAGAGAATTATTTTATTGGTGTTGCTGCAGTACTATAATTGTCATGACAGAGGTAGGAAATGCAGCTATAACAAGTCTTTCATGTGAAGTACTGACATTAATGTAGCATCATAATCAATGATATTGTCTTATGTATCTCTGCTCAGTGGTGCTCTGCTGCTTGGTGCGTTGTATTAATGTCGACAATCTTTCTAACATGAACAGTGCTGAGAAATCCCATTCACTTTCTGTTGATTTCCGATGGAGTAGATTTTTTGCTATTAGAACTAAGTGCTGTCTTCAATAGATATAAGAGTTATAAATCTAAAAGAATTAGGTCAGCCTGGGTCAGTTCTATTATTTTTTTAAAAAGTGCCGTCTTTACAATTAAATTTCCAAAATGTATATTGGAATATCTGATTTTCTAGAATCACTAAAATATGGGAATGACCCAAAATTTCTTTATAATAAACTTTGAGTTCTATAATCAACTTATTTTTCTTTAAACTGAGACTGTGTCTTTAATATGATCTATACACTAGATCATGCTTGTTATTTCATGTTAAATTATATTAACTTTCTAAATGATATTTAGAAATACCACCTCTAAAAACAATAGCATATATTGTACTATATTACTTGCAGAATCAATCAATTTACTTTTCAGCTGTGCTCCCCCCCCCCCAAAAAAAAACAAAAAAAACAACAAACTTTAAATACTGTACTTTAAAAATTAGAATACTATTGGTTGCTCACAGACCTAACAACATATTTGGTAAATCTCAAAGTGTGCTTGTCCGATACAAATAACACAAGTGTTGTATCACATGTACACTGAAGTGTATACAGTAGCTGATTTTTAATTTGAAAGAAATCTCTGAAAACCTGAACATTTCGTGGGTTTTACAGGAGAGTTTTGTTTGTATTGTTATTATTATTATTATGGCTGTGGTTTTTTGGTTAGAATACTTTTAGCATGTGAGCATACAAATAGCAGTTTTAGATCAGATGTACGGCAGTATTTCAGTAATAATAGGGCTATGAATATGTGCTTCAGACTTCAGCAGTATTTTGCTTTTATTATTTTAGTTGCGTGTATTCTGTTGAAATCATTAGGACATTTATACCATGGTTGGAATGTATGGGTTACTTAATTCCTAATGTGTGGGTAATAACAGTTAAGAATGTCTCAGTTTCCAGTAGCAATGCACCGTGCTCTGGGCTCTGATACATGACAGTTCTAGATAACTAATTGTGGTGACAGGTTATGATCACCACCCCCCCCCCACCCCACCCCACCAAAATAAGTGAAGGCACTTTATCAAACATTTATCTAGTAGGAAATGCCCATTGTGGAATGCGTTATCTTTAAATTGTTTTTTCTATTGGGAGAATTTAAATGTGTTTCTTTCCTTTATGAAATGCTTCGCGCCACTCCAAGTGGTGGTATTTTTACATTTTATGAATTAGCATTTTCATTCCTTCTGTAATAGTTGGTGCAGCTCAATAAAAGTCAATAGATGCACCTATGATTCTCTCTTGAGACTGAGAGTTCCTGCAAGCAAACCTTTAGAGACGTTATCTTGAATTAATTAACTCAATTAACTGTTTTAGACAAGTTTTATTTTTGTATTTTTAGACACCATTAAAACATAATTTTATTAAATGTCTACTGTACGGTAATTGTATACAGTAATTAAAATACCAAGACTGCTTTTGTTGTGAGCAGAGTTCAGAATGAGTGTTCGGTGTTCATCATGTGCCCTTTTTCTAACCAGAAGCCTGGTCATTCCAATAAATTACATACAGATGTTGCCTATGCTATTTATTTATGTACTCATTTGTGTGTTACGTTAACTGTATTAATTAAAATGCATAAATTAAAATGCATGTGCAACACTATGAAGTTTAAGCTATGATACTGGATTTTGAAGCAGCTTGTTACAGATAAGTTTTGGGGGATATAGTATGTTGGACAGATACAATATATAGGACAATATGGTTATCTTCAGTAAAACAATCCTTTGATCATGAGGTTTGCAATTGATTGACTCAGGTGAAGGGATGCAGATAAACAATTTTAAAAGACAGAACAAATATATCTTCAACAGAGTAATCTAAAAGAGTATACAGAACGTGGTAGGTATTCATATGAGCTGTAGACAGCAGGGTTTTTTTTGTTTTGTTCTGTGGAGAGACTTTTATGCAGTTGCAGCAAAGGGTAAATAAAACCTGTTAAGTTCATGTCAGTAGCAGTGATTCCAGCTGTTCACCACATGGCACGAGGTTGAGCCCATTAGATTAGACACCTGGAAAAATAGTGTTACGTGCATTAGACTCAATATAAAACCTGGTCACATAAATAAAATTGGAGCACAAGGAGAAATATATGGTGCCACCAGGAATCCTTTTGAACTGACTTTGATCTAATTAAAGGGTTATATTTGTATCATTATGTATGACATCTAAACAAATGTATGAAAAGTATTAATATTGGAGCAAGAGAACCCTGAAACACTCAGAATAATTGTTTATTGATCCCAGAATCTCATCAAGCAGCTGCTTGAAGGATCCAAGGGTGTCCACTTCAACAACATTACTGGGGAGTTGGTTCCAGACTCCTTGAATTCTCTGTGTAAAAGACTGCATCCTATTTTCTGTTCTGAATGACCGTTTATCTAATCTCAATTTGTGACCCCTTGTCCTTGTTTCTTTTTTCAGGTTGAAAAAGTCCCTCGAGTCGATATTGTCAATACCTTTTAGAATTTTGAATGCTTGAATCAGATTGCCTTGTAGTCTTCTTTGTTCAAGAATGAATAGATTCAATTTTTTTAAGCCTGCCGCACATCGCCTAACTCAAACCATCCCAACTCATCTCATCTGAGTTTTCACAGATTCTACGATCAGTTGTGCACAGTTTTGGTTTGCCATCACAATTGAGTATTTCTTGACTGGGCGTCGCGCACTGCTAAGACTGAATTACTGACCACAATTAGATACTGGTGATTTACTATGCATGCAAATGTAATTAATACTGCCCTGTAAACATATGTGTATTAACTTAGCCCAACATAGCGACCCTCATTTACAGAGACAGTGCCGCGAGGCAACCAAAAAGAAGTGCTTAGCCTATTAATTTAGCTACTGACCATTTACACCGTGCAAACAGTTCAGACAGTTTTAGACTTTTTGTATAGTTTGTCTACTACACTTTAGCCAGTGGTAAATAAAATCCAACCTGTTGATCTTTATTTGACTTCGAAGATCGACGCACCGGTTACTTCTGTTTTAGCGAGGTAAGAAAATATAGGCTGCCAGTAGATTGATAATAAAAAGGTAAATTGATTATTTACCTTTGATTAGTAAACGCCTAAAAAACTATTCAAATGTGCACATAACTGGTATTTTTGAATTCGGGATACTCAGAACAATTCAAGACTAATGTATTTTTACCTGTGGAACTAAAGTTGTCAATATTCCTCCATCTTGAATGACAAGTTACATGGCAAGCTGTGTCACTCAAACCGGCTTCACCATTGGTTGACACCCTTATGACTAATTGGTCTCAGTCAGTCTTGGCCGGCAACTGCCGCACACAGACAGACTGATCACATCTGAACGAAATTGCATCGGAAAAAGATTCAACATGTTCAATCTTCAAATCTGAAGACACTGCGACTGAAATTTGCATAATCTTGGTTTTAAAGGCATGCACACTTCTACAATTCATCCAGACTCTGTACGGCCAGTTGAGATGAGATGAGTCAGGATGGCTCGGTCTGTGTGTGGCGGGCTTTAGCCTGCCTGTGTAAGACATGCTTTTTAAAGTTATTCTTATTACCTATAAGGCCTTACATGGTCTTGGACCTTCTTATCTTCAAGATCTCCTAACCCCATATCTCCCTGGTCGTTCCCTGAGATCGGAAAATGCTAATCTTCAGACAGTCCCTAAAATTAGTTTGAACTCTGTCTGCACCTTGTCTTTGAAACTTACTCCCAATTCATATCAGGAATGCTAGCACAACTGAATCTTTTTAAATCCTGGGTGCGAGAAGAGTCCAAAAAAAAAAAAAAAGTAAAACACTTTTTAAAAAAATTAAAATGTATGTGTGACATGACATTCTGTAGATGAAGAGAAATTACTGTTTATAAAGGTATATTATTATTATACTATACCTTTATAAAGTCTCATTTCACATAATAATTATGTGCATATGATACTATAGAACTGAAACTGTAAATAAGACCAAATAATGAAAATAAATGGGTTTATATACTAAAATGCACATAAAAATAGATCAAATACAAAAAATACTTTTGAACAGAAATATGTCTATATACAGGTATATTATGATTATACAAAACTATACAAGTAACAGAAATTGAAAGTAAATGTGTTTATGTAGCCTATATACAAAGCATGCAAAAGCATAGGCTACTATACAACGTGGATAAAGAAATGAACATAACTGTGTCACTGACATACTGCATCACTGAAACACAGTAACATAAATACACAAAATAAATGGTGTTTACAATCACAACAGCACAACAAGATATCAAAGAAGCAAAAGTGTTGTCCTAAATCAAATACCTGCAAGCAGTGCACTTTTTTGTCTTTTTTGGGTACAGCTAAGTTATTGTAGCCTATACCATTGAATTTGTCGGCTGGCAAAGGGTCTAAAATAACTTCAGCACTGCTTTTACTTCTGCACAAAATGTTTTATAGGCTACTACAACCAACAAAACAGCATGTACAGTACTGGCTGCAGTAAGCTACGCAGCCGGAAAAAAAAAAAAAGGTTATCTAGTACATTTACACTTTACGGTACAACATTATTCTTTGGTTAGCTGAAATAGGTTACACACTAGGTTTTTACTGTGCAATATGCTATACAGCAGACTATATAATGTGCAATAGACTATACAGTAAACTATATAGGCTATACTGCTAGTTATTGCCTGTACAGTTCTTGCAATTGCGAGCTAAAACGTGAACGGCATTTCATTATAAAGAATAAAGCATTTATGGTTGCAATGTTTTGTAAAACGTTAGACCCTGGGGATCAATGCAGCAGCAGTATCAAAATGTTCACAGGAACTGTCAATGAATTAACAAAGGCAAGGCGTCTCCTAAAAAACAAATATTAACAATACTACACAAAGACTGAAGAAACTGTCTTTGCTTTTATGTTTTGTTGTTTTTGTTCATTTTACAATGTGTAAATAGCTTGGCATTGATGCAGCTTTCATTTTATTCCCAATTTGCTCTTTGTTGTTGTGTTATTTTCCACTTTGCAATTTGTTTCAATTGCTTTACACAAAGAACGATGCTGCTTTCTATTTTTCTCCAATTTGTTCTTTGACTGTCATTTTCCAGTTTGCAATTTATTTAAATCTCTTCATACAAAGACCAATGCTTTGCCTTCTGCTTTGATCTTTTCTTAGTTTGCATTTTACACTTCAGAGTTTGAGCAAAATAATTTACTCAAACACTGAAAAAACATTTAATTTTGGTCTTTTCCAATTTGGTCATGTTCAAATCGCGAAATGGTTATTTTGTTCGGTCAATGTCAGAAATCTCTGATTGCGTGTATTTGAAAAGACATACAACCATGCACCGCTTGAGTAATGAAGATCGCCTGGTTGCTACTGGCATGATTGCAGGTGGCCTGTCTGTGAGAGAAGTCGTCTGGAGAATGAGATGTTCTGCTTCAACAATCAGCAAACTAGTCCAGAGAAACCAGCAAATCATCTATTCGCCAATTCGTCGTGGTGAGCCTAATGCTGACTGTTGCGTTGTTCAAGCCAACTGGTGGGGTGGTGGAAGTGTGATGATGTGGGGAGGAATCTCCTTTAACACAAGAACCTCTTTGATGCAGATTGAGGGCAAACTTACTGCTCAGCGATACACTGCCGAAGTCCTTAAGGCAACAGTTTTTCCATTCCTGCATGCCAAACCACAAGTGTCGATTTTCCAGCAGGTCAATGCAAGACCACAAAGTGCTAAGATTACAAAGCACAACTTCAAGAAAACAATGTCAAGGTCTTGCCATGGCCAGCTTTTTCTCCTGACCTGAGTCCAATAGAACATCTGTGGGACCAAATTGCCAGTGCCATCCACAGGAGACAACCACGACCATCCAACCTTCACCAGCTGGCAGCAGCTGCACAGGAAGAGTGGAACATCCCACAGCAGGCTATTCAGAGGCTGATCAGGTCTATACGTCAATGGTGCCAGGATTGTGTTAATGCTCAGGGAGGTTATACCAGATATTAGTTTTGTAATGTTTTCATTTTGAAAGTGTGTCACTTTTCATACTGAAAAAGTATCAGGATTCTTTGATCTGTATTTTTGTTCACATTTTCTATGATTTTGTTTGACATCTACATTTAAAATTTTTGATTAAATCCATTAGACCCGAGCGTTGCTTTTCTTTTGTGCATCAGATATATATATATATATATATATATAGAATAATAGATGGGCTTCAGTGAGTTACAGGAAAATAATTTCATCTAGGGTTTATGTGACAGCATAAACTATTTAACCGTGAGGTCGAGTAGTATATATATAAACTGTCACAGAAACCCGAAATGAAATTATTTTCCTTTACAAACTGGCTTTGATAAATTAAGTTCTGTGATTGGCTTAACAAGCTCACATGAAAACAGCCTCTGAAAATATCGATCAGCTTGACGCTCCTCCCTTGATGTCAAGTGCCAGTGTGGCTGTTCCGTGAATCCTCCCTCAGATGTGGGAAATCAGTCTGCTTTCAATTCCCAAATGCCATTTTATCTCAAACATTTTGCTATAAATGGGAATGTTCAATGTAATGTTCGTGGCAAATAAAGTAAAAAATGTATGTATTCAGGGACTATTTTTTTTCAGTGGAGGGATAAATAATACATTTCAATTATTTTTTTCCTTAAAAAAGCTAGTTTGTGCTCACTTAGTTGGTGCTCCTGCGGATGGAGGACGATTGTAAATGTTCACAGAGACAGATTTGTTAAGAGTGCCTAAAAACCAAGAATTGTGGGTATTGTCCAGTGAAAATGAGACATTTTGTGTTTGAAAGTGGTCATTTGAGTACAATATATATGTATGTATTTTAAAAATGTACCTTCAATAGGAGTCGAATTTCACTAATGAGAAGAATGTTCTGTATAAAACAAGCGATGCTACGTTCACTTGCATAGCAGGAGTTTTTTTTTTGTTTTTGGTTTTTGTTTCTGCCCCTCTATTACCAGGGAATGCCAGGAAGCAATCAGTGCAGCGCATAAACAAACTAGATGCTGATAAAAGCCTATTTTTGTATAAATACAAAAATACGTTTTAAAAAAGTATGTCAAGAAATAATAAAGACAAACGTGCAATTAACGCAAGTTAAAAAAAAAAAAATCTCCAAATTAGCTTGTTAATTACACAAGTAAACTGTGATTAAGTGACAAAATGCGACACTAATATATGTATATCTATCATACTATAACAATTATATATTCATTTGTAAGAATAATAATTATATACAATATATCTGTACACACACAACACCTTATGTGTTAATATATCCAAAACCCACTCCGCTTAAATCTGCAAAACATACTGACAATGTTACCTGGGGGCAAGGAGAACCTTTTCTGCAGAATCATAAACACGGACTGACTTTCTCATTCCATTGAAATTCTGTGTGATCATGCTCTCCCCACTTACTCTACATTAATAAACACTGTGAGTATCTCAGAGGTTCGACCCATTAGAGTTGCCACGGTGTCACATATTATACTTGATTCCGCAAGTCAGTCCTCAGCAATGTTTTAAAATGGGCAGACAAGCTCAAAGCAGCTCAAAGACAGGTAAAGGCAGATTTACAGAAAAGGGTTAATAACTTCAAGAGAACCTAGAAACACTCAGCATGATTACAAACTCCATAATAAAGGGGAATGTAATAAAATGACATTCGAAGCTACTATATCTACCCTTTAAAACTACAGGCATTACACTAGCTTTGCTACAGCTTAAAAAAAAAACAAAGAAACATAACATAATTTGATTTGAGACTTTGGTGGCTAACCAGCTTGAATAACTGAGTTACTAATCTGCTCTTATTTTCTGTTAATGTGTTCGCAAATTGAGCAGTTTCAAAAATGTGTTTGGTGGATCATGCACCTTGTTTGTATTCTGAATATACAGCACTCAGTTCAGTAGCTACATGCAGTGGTTGTGCCAATGCCACATAAATATTAATTGTTCATTGGTAAGCAATGCTGAATACAAATTGCATTTCAAGTCTCAAGAGCAGCATGTTTTATTACTAGTTTTGTACAATCAGATGCTCTAGTTAGGGTTTTTATCTCCCCTGGTTATTTGGTATGAAGAGCATACACTGCTTTGCACTGCTGGGTGGCAGGGAACTTTTTCACCTAAAGCATCTAATTTCCTTTGCTGAATATGTGCTGGTATATTATATAACTACTTTTAGTTTACTATTTGTCTTTGATAAGGGTTGTACTGCAAGCCTAGTACAAGAGAGACCTTATGGGCAACAACTGTGTCCTTATTAAACTTTATCATGCCTCGCTAATAGATTACAATACTGTTGGATCTTAATACCACCAGCATGAGGAAAAGTACACTAGGTGCAGGAATAAATGGAATGATTCGAGTTTATATGTTAAAAAGTATTTTCTATTTATTTTAAAGAGTTTACTTAAAAAATGTTTCACTGCTTGCACTGTATGCAGCCGAGTGTTTTGCATACTGACAGCACTGTTTAGCTTTTATAACATCCAGAATCCCAGCTGTCACTTGGGTTAGGGAAGTACAACAACATGGTTTACCTTTTAAAATACCTGCTAAAGGTTTCTTCACAATTACCCACTTTAGACTGAATTGCTGTACGTATCACTTTCCATATATTCTGTAAATATTTAGGTAGACGAGCATCATTCTTTTAAGTGGGTTACCCCTATTAATTCTAAGAAGTGTGTGTTTTCTAAATATTAACAAGGTGGCTAGATGGAAACTGTTTCACTTGAGTAAGTTTGAGTGAGGGTTAAATGAGAAAACAAAAAGTCTAAAGTCTTCTTACAGCTTTGTAAGTACTTACTTATCGTGATGGCTCCCAGGCTGGCTCCTCCAGCCCCAGCAAATCCCCGGAGGTCAGCAGCAAACGACCTCTAGGGCAGGCCTCTCTAGGCAATAGCGCACGGCCATCCCCAGGTGATGGCGAACATGCATCCCCAGGCGACGGCAAGCTGGCCTCCCCAGGCAATAGGAGCAACAGGTCCTGGTGTCGCTGGAGGCGGGAGCAGCAGGTAGTCTCCCTCGGATGGTGGAGGCAGGAGTAGCGGGCAGTCTCCCCCTAGCGGTGGTAGTCTCCTTCTATCACTGGGGACTGATGCAGCTCTCCCTCGGTTGCGGTGAACTGATGTGGCTCTCCTTCGGTCGTTGGGGGCTGGTGAGGCTCTCACTTGGTCACTGGGGATCGGTGTGGCTCCTCCCTAGGCCCTGGTGTGGATGTGCTCACTTCCTGGGGAGCTGGAGTAGATGTGGATCCTCCTGATGGAAAATGCTGTTTTTATTTTAAACCATAGTTACTTTAACTGTGTTGTTTGCAGGTTTAACAGTCTGTTTGCTAAATAGCAAAGATGGTTAGCTGATATAGCATGTGAGGGTCATAGAACAGGTTAGTTCTTTCAACCATCTTGTCAGATTTATAATTTTCAATGACAAGAGAAAATCTGGTCAAACTGGTTTATCATATCAATTATATCCACAAGGGCAGACAATCATGTCATTTCATTTAATTATTTTATCAACTAATTGCCCCTTTTCCATTCTGCATGGCTACAACTCTCGTCACAGAATTAATGGATGTGAGATGTGAGGGCTGATGTGGGCTGGAGAGATTGGCTGTTACGTTGACACTGACAAATCTGTTACATTAAGGCTTTGCTGGAGGGATGCATTGGAGGAGGATGAGGAAAGAATATAGTACAAACCTGTATCTTCCAGAATTTCAAAGAAACCACAAAAGTGTGTATGGTAAAACATGTAACATTAAGATAAGTGGTGGTAATTGGCAACCTGATATTTTCTCTGCAAAAATATATGACATTTAGAAATAAAAGGAATATATTCACTTCACATTTTATGTGAGCATTTTAGTGCAATTACAGTATATTTTTACACCACATTATATAGCTAAAGGTGATAATTACTTGGCATTTGAGCATGCCAAGTAAAAGTCTTGTACAAATGTACAAATCTGATATTTATTCTACCAATTAACTAAGATCCATCTAGTAGGCATTTACAACACAGTATACACACCCTAGCTGGATTACATTATTTTTTAAGATCCATATTTAGAAACAAATGGGGCTAGCAAATAACGGAACACATGCACTGTTTAAATAGAGGATACAGAAGGATCGTTTGTAGTATACAGTTTTTATTCGCCTCAGGAGGATGTCCCATTTTATGCACAGACATCCTCCTGAGGCAAATAAAAACCATGAACGACCATTAAGTATTCTGTTTATACCACAGGTATATATTTTTAAATATATATAAATACAATCACTGTAGTACAGTTTTTACATTAGATCAATTATTTCAGGGATTATTTTACCTGGCAGATCTTTCCTTTCACAGACTGTGCTTCGGCTTGGATTGATTTCAGACCCTGTTTATGGCCTCTTTGCAAGTGTCTGTAGATAGACAATCTATCTTGAGCTCAGTCTGTGAATTTGCAGCCTATATGTTGTTTATTACCGATACCGGTGTTAATGGATGGTCTACAGACTCATAAGAACATAAGAAAGTTTATAAACGAGTAGAGGCCATTCGGCCCATCTTGCTCTTTTGGTCGTTAGTAGCTTAATGATCCCAGAATCTCATCAAGCAGCTTCTTGAAGGATCCCAGGGTGTCAGCTTCAACAACATCACTGGGGAGTTGGTTCCAGACTCCGACAATTTTCTGTGTAAAAAAAGTGCCTCCATTTGTGACCCCTGTCCTTGTTTCTTTTTTCAGGTTAAAAAAGTCCCCTGGGTCAACATTGTCAATACCTTTTAGAATTTGGAATGCTTGAATCAGATCACCGCATGATCGTCTTTGTTCAAGACTGAGTGAATTCAGTTTGTTTAGTATTTCTGCATTTTAAACCAGGGATAATTCTGGTCGCTTTTCTTTGCACTTTTTCTAGAGCAGCAATATCCTTTTTGCAGTGAGGTGACCAGAACTGAACACAATATTCTAGATGAGGTCTTACTAATGCATTGTAAGGTTTTAACATTACTCCTCTTGATTTAAATTCAACACTTTTCACTATGTATCCAAGCATTTAGTTTTTTTTTTTTTTTTTTTTTTTTTATATATATAACTTCCCCACATAACAGATAGATAAAGACATTTCTCAGTCCATTAAAAGTATCTTAGATCGTGTGCAAAGTCAGAGAGGTATACATTCTAATATGATAAGATTCCATCTTCAATTTCAGTATCTCCCATATGGTATTTATAATGCACATTTGTATTGTCTGTGTGCAGTACCTTACACATCTCTATTAAATTTAACAAGTCTGCATACCATACTAGAATCTATCATTAAAGTAGATTAGCAATAGCAGAGGGCCTAATACTGATCCCTGTGGTCACTGGTTACCTTGTTTAATTTTGAGGCTTCTCTAATCAGTACGATGTTGCGATCTTCAAAAAAAATCAAGAAGGTTAGTTAGACACGATCTGTCTTTCCTAAAACCATGCTGACTGTCTCCTAGGATACTGTTAAAATATAGGTAAGGGTCTACTTACGTATTTTTCACAGGTAGATTGCGGACTAAAATTAGGATTTCGCAGACATTTTACGGGCCAGTTTAAACATTAAATGAATCTAAGTAGACAGTAATTCACAACACTATAAAGCCTAAAAATAGTGGTACTTGTTTCCTTACTAAAACAGGGTGCTGTTATTTGTTAAAGGCAAGCATGCGGCATTCCCCTGTAGTTGACTTGCCAATACATTGAGACGCACATTCTGTATCCACTGAATTGGTTGGAAGTTAAGGCAAAATTAAGTTATATAGATGTGGAAATCAATTAGAAACAGCCCAAAAACTTGTTTACCCAAGGGGATCTGACATACTTTAATAAAAGATAATATATGCAGCACGTTCATCGTCATGTTATTTGTCGCATCCAATAATTTAATTTATTAGTCCTGAGTCAAAACATAGAAAACATGGCTATTGGGTTCTAAAATTCCAACTACAAAAAAGTAAGCAGCAGGTTGAAGTGAGGTGGTTGTGCTAGATCGTTGTAGTACTGATTTAACTTGCTGACAGGAATACTTTTTGGGTCAGGGCTGTCTTTCCAGTTTGGTTTCTGAAAGGTGTTTATTTTATGTTCTGTTCAGCAGCCTCTGTAGTAGCCTTTTTCTTAATGTGTAATTCTGAAGCTAAATCGATAGTATTTTCTCCAAAGACACATTAAGATATGCAAAACAATTACCTCCACCTGCATGTACAGTTTCTTTGGGAAATATCTTGATGCAATCAATCACCGAAATACTGTGCAGTACAGGTCACAGAAAAGCAGTACAGACGCAGTGATAGGATGATTAAAACATTGTTGTCTTTTGAATAGTAAACAAGAACGTTATCCGCTTTGGAAAATGTTTTTTTCAAATGTTATTTACAGACATTTTTTGTTTGTTTTTTGCTTATGTGCAACGCACACAGGGCAAATTAATAAAAAAGGGCTATCTACAGAAGAAAGATACATAGTTTATGTTGCTTGCATTGTGCAGTACTTCATTTAAACAAAGCTGCTTTTTTTTTCTCTCCGTACTTGTTCGGTATGCATTGGTCCCTAGAAGAGGTAAATTTCGCGGTGACCCCTCAATTTAATGATTTCTGCAAAAATCTGTGAAATCAGGACTTGGGTAGACCCCTACATATTAGTAAATTTCCATTTTGGATCTTATTACAGTGTTCAAAAGTTTACATATAATAGAAGTCAGGCTTATTGATCTGTTGTTACTTGATTCAGTTTTGTATCCCTTTTTGTGGCTCAGTAGTACGTTTGCAATTTTCCAGTACAACCCCTGTCTCAAGAGACTGTTGCACGATCTTGGCTAGTGGTTTGTAAATAACTTCTTTCATTTCTTTGAGTAGTATTGGGAGGATCTCATCTGGCCCAGGAGATTTTTTTTTTTATTTTAAGAGCGCCTATTCTCGTAAACACTTCTGCCTCTTTTATGCTAAAGTTATTTAAAATTGGATAGAAACAGGTCAACATGTAGGACATGTTGTCCATATCCTCCTTTGTAAAAGTAATCATTAAATATATTTGCTATTTTTTTCTCTTCATCTATGATTTTGCCATTTGTATCTTGTAGACATTTTACTTTCTCCTTGAATGTTCTTTTGCTGTTATAATATTGAAAAAACTTTTTGGAATTGGTTTTAGCTCCCTTGTCAGTGCTCATTTTGATTTCTCTCTTGGCCTTTCTAACTTCCTTTTTGACTTGCATTTGCAGTTCCAAGTACTTTTTCTGTGTACTTTGATCTTGATCCCTTTTAAATACTCTAAGTCCATTTTTCTCTGAATATTTGTTTTTATTGATATATTAATGCCCCCCCCCCCATCCCCCTCTAGTCAGTGCATTCACAAATTAGGAAGCAATCATTTGTCATTTCTACCATTTGAATTTCATGATCCCCACCAGGTTTCCACATTTTATATGGGGGAAATTCAAATTCCCCATTAATATGGCTTCTCCTTTGCTACACTGTGGCAAATTGGTTAACTGTGTGCAGGTGCGGGAATGCAGCAGTGATCAATGAACAGACAGACAATGATAATGATGTTATATTTGTAAATCCAATGGTCTGATAACACAATACAGCAAACAATAACAATGCTAACAGGCAATACAGTGTCATGTATTGCTTTACTGTAATACACAGGTTTGGTCCCAAAATAATAAACAGTCCCTTTCCTAAACGTCCACATGTAACACAAAACACAAACACAAGTCGACAGTGAGTGTGATAGTGCTTGTGATGTAAATACAGTTATTCATGAACAAGGTGCAATGTTCGGGTATTTTGCAAACAAGATTCCTCATTTCCTCATTGTATCTGACAAGCTAAATTTGTATTTCATGAGTGCAGCTGACTGGGAAGATGGCGGCTACCATAGGGCATATTGATGCCTTTAATGGAAATGAACATTTTGTCACTGCAAATGATATAAGTGAGGAAAACCAAGTGGCTAAAATAAGGGGATAAAACCTTTGACAGTATTGTAGAGGTACTACAGGTGCATTTCTCCCCCAAGCCTCTCATTATCACTGAAAGGTTCAGTTTTCACAAGCGGAATCATGAAGAGGGCGAGTCCATTGCACAATATGTAGCTGTCTTAAAGAAATGAGCCAAATACTGCAAGTTTGACACACATCTGGATTGATCACTTTGATAATGATTGCTCGTTGTAACAAAGTGCCCGCCCCTGTGTATATTATCTGTTATGTGTTGCGTGTGGTGTGTTTAAATGTTGGTGTATAGACATTGGTACACGGGATATAAACGGGTCTGTGTAACACGAGTGTTTAAAAATGTATATGTGTATTTAGGCACGAGGATTGCACAGCACTTCACGTGCAAATAAAATGTAGTAACATGTGAGCACGGGGAATTGCACTTTATTAATTCACGTGCTGGGATTCAAGTGAATAATTAATTGGTAATTGAATCCCAGCACAATAGTATATATAGATGCACGTTGTCACATACTGGGTTGGGTGTTCGGTGAGCGGAGAACGGGATTGGAGACGGAGGAAATTAGTAGTAGTAGTAGTAGTAGTAGTAGTAGTAGTAATAATAAGAGAAAGTATCCGCTCACCGTGTTTGTCAGTGTCTGTCCGTGCACCGTTTTGTTAAGTTTAGTCTGTTTTCGTTTGTCTATTTATTTTGGCGTAGAGTGCCGTGTCCTGTGTTTTTCGTGTTTGTGTAAACCTTTTATTTTGTATTAAACCGGCGCCAACAGGCGTCTTCATCACTTCATTTCATCCGTCCTGTGTGTTGTGTATTGCATTACCTTTCCTGGTTCTGACGCCGCCCACTTCGGCCGTCTCTGTGACACTCGTGTAAAGAACAAACTTATCACAACTGTGGCAGGAAAGGCCATATAGGGTGTGTTTGCAGAGGGAAAAAGAAAGACTGGGGAGCTGTGAGTAAGGAAAACAAAAGAAGCCAAAAGCGAATTTTCAGAAAAGACGGTGCATCATGTTGAAGCACATGAAATGACATAACATAAAACAAGGTTTTGTCAACCAGGTCCAGTGCCATATGCCATAAGACCGAAGGTGGAGGCTGAATTGACACGCTTAACGGAGGCTGGAGTTTTGTCACTTGTACAGTGCAGCAATTGGACCATGCCAGTTGTGATGATTAACCCTGTCCTTTAAGTGGAACAATATCATATTCTGCCCATTGAAGATTTGTTTGCTTCTTTAGCAGGAGGCCAAAGTTTCAGCAAGCTGGATTTGGAAGGAATGATGCTGAACACCTAAATAACCTGGATGCATTTTTGCAGCCCCTAGAAGATTTCAGCTTGCGTGTTTAGAAGGGTGAGTGAATTTTTCAAAACTTCTTTGGAGTACCTGTGTCACATGATTGATGCTTTCGGATTGCACAAAGCGACAGAGAAACTTAAAGAAATTGTGAATGTCCCAGCACTAGAAAATGTGAGTTACTTATGTTTATTCTTGAGCCTGTTAAATTACTATGGCAGATTTATACCCAGTCTTGCTACAATGCTAAGCCCACTCAATGCTTTGCTTTGCAAAGAAAAGCCCTGGTGTTGGACAAATGACTTTGGAAATGGCATTACAAGAAGGCCAAAGAGCAGCTTGTTTCACAGGACGTGCTCACACACTACAATCCATGCCTATGCATAAGACTTGCTTGTGACCTCATGGTGTGGGTGCAGTCATTTCACACGTTTTACCAAATGGTGATGAAAACCCAATTGCCTTTGCATCCAGGACTCTCAGCAAAGCTGAACAAAAACTATGCCCAAAACGATAGGGAAGCTTTGGGAATAGTGTTTGGCGTTTGCAAGGTCCATCACTATCTCTATAGTCATGAATTTCACGTGAATTTACCACAAGTTTTTTTTTTTTTTTTAAGTCCTCTTAAAGGTGTCCCTTCGCTAGCAGCAGACAGAATGCAACGGTGGGCTTTTTTGCTGTCAGCTCACAACTACTGCATCAAGTACAAGGAGGCAGCTCTTCATGGTAATGCAGATGGGCTCTCAAGATTGCCTCTACATTTAGCTCACAATGACAAAGCTGACACAGTTGACATATTTTACATCAGTCAAATTGAGAGATTGCCCATTAGCAGTTCTACGATCTCTAAGACTGTCTCAAGTCTTAGAGATCGTAACGAAGTGACGTTCTGCTGTGAAAACAGACATCAGGAGTGAGATGGCACCATTCTATGCCAGAGAAAGTAAACCCAGTACAACAAGGTTGTTTGATATGGAGAATCCAAGTGATAGTCCCTTCAAAACTACACATCTGTGTCATGGAAGAGCTACATGTGGGGCATCTGGGAATTGTGAGAATGAAGGCGTTGGCTAGAAGATATATTTGGTGGCCTAGAATTGACTCCCAAATTGGATACTAGACGAAGACATGCATTTCCTGTCAGCGTGTTCAGAAATCACCATGTCTTTCGCTTCTTCATCTCTGGATGTGGCCTAGTAGTCCATGGCAGTGCATCTGTGTGGATTTTGTTGGACCATTTGAGAGACACATGTACTTGGTCATTGTCAAAGCCCACTCAGAGTGGCCAGAAATTCAAGTAATGGACACCACCGCCGCCAGCCAAACCACTCAAGTGTTGCAAGGGCAGTTCAGCCGGTATGGCCATTATTCCTGAGCAGATTATCAGTGACAATGGACCTCAGTTAATGCCAGTGAATTTGCATTTTTGAAGGCCAATGGGATGAAGCATATCCGTTGTGTTCCTTATCACCATGCCACCAATGGCCTGGTAGAGTGTTTTATACAAAACATAAAGTATGCTCTAAAATCTGCTAGGGGACATGCTACTGTACTACAGAGGTTGAACAGCTTCCTGCTCACATACAGCAACACCCCCCCCCCCATGCAACAACAAAGGAATCACCAGAATTGTTGTTTCTCAACCGAAAGCTTCGCTCCTTTCTTGATTTGTTGAAGCCAGATGTGGCATCTGAGGTCGTGAAGAACAAGAAATTTCAGATACTATGTCGACAAGCACGGCCAAAGGAAAAGCAGTTCAGGAAAGCTTCTGCAGAAGAGGAGGTGGAAGAGAGCATTGATGAAACTGTGCAACCAACACCTGACGTCTGAAAGGAGGTGCCAAATGTGGAGGCTATGCCAACTGTTAAATTTGTTGATTTGTTAACAATATAACCCTGTCCGACATCATCAAAAAGATGTCAAGCTCCGGAAAAAGCAGAGAAAACCTTTCAAGGTGGAGTGAGACAGATAGGAGCTGAATGAAGCCAAAAAAAAGGGCATAACTGATCAATACACAACCCCTGCACCACAGAAATAACATGGACACAAACAAAGAAGATGCTTCTGCATCCAGCGCTCATTCTGCATCCAGCACTCAAAGAACATCACAGACATTTACAGAGCTTTTTGAGATGTTATAGTAATAAAATAATAACTTGGATCACATTATTTAGGAGGTTGGTGATAAATTGAGTGATCAGGATGCACAACTATGAAGAGGTATATATGAAAAATACACTCAACAAGGGGTTGGGCTTGGCTGGAGATACAGTACTGAAAAACAATGCAAAGTTAGCAGCTGCAAAGTTGCAACTGCTACTAAAAGAGTTGGCAGAGCTGTTTGCAATTTTGGATAAAAGATTACATCCAAAGCTAATTGGATGTACTGTCTGGTGAGGATAAGAGAATGAGGTGGTGAGGATATTGAGAAAGTGGAGAGAGCTAGTTAATATATTACTAGGCGGTGGTATAGTTAATTAAGGGAGACACCGAGATGGATGTACACTGGGAATGTTCAGAACTGCTTTCTGCAAATTTATTGATATTCTGGGCATAAAAAACTAAATGTCTGAAAAGTTGGCGTTGTGTCAGTGTTTCCTATGGCAGGAATTGCTGGCATAAGATAAAAGAATTTGATATCAGGTGCATAAGGTAGATTTTGGGCTTATGCTGGGAACATATAATGCAAATAAAGAATTCCAGAAGATGGCAAGACAGTAAAATCAGAGTAAGAAGACTGAATGAATCACTTATCTGGGTATTACTTTAGTGCAGTGTTTCCCAACCGTGTTCCTGGCGGCACACCAATGTCTGCTGGTTTTCGTTCCAACGTAGGGCTCAATTTCTTAATTGAACTTACAGACGTTTTTTGTGTTGATCAGTGGCAACAACCCCTAATTATATCCATTTTGATTCCATGTTGTAACACAATAAAATGTAAAAAAGTGTAAGGGGGGTGAATACTTTTGAGAGCCACTGTACCTGTCAGTCTCTGTAGCTCTATGGACAAAAACAGCCTACTGTAAATAAATTTCCACATTTTACACATTGAATATTGTTAATGTGCCCGAAAATACTAATAAACAGTCTATTATACAAAGATAATATACTGGACATTCTTCGTATTATTTGTCTGACAACATGTTGCCTAGCAACATCATCATTGTCAGTTTCACCGCTACATGTAATGTGTGGTCTTGATGATACTAGCATTTATCTTCATTATGAATTCCTAATTTTTGTCGTCAACTCTTGTTCTGCTGTTGTACGTGTGTTAACTAATCATTTAACACTTGACAAGATTAGAAACTGAAAGAACAGCTTGTGTTTTGAGATGTGCGATTCATTTGAGGTATACACAGTCATGTCCTAAAGTAGTAAAAAGTTCACATTCCAATATTACTGGACTGGAAGGCACAGTAATCAATCTTTATTATGTGTTGGTGATATCTATCCATCATTTTGATAGCAATAAGACACTTAAAACATATTGTCTAATTGGGTCAAATTCAAAGGCCATTCTTTTCAAAGGGACTTTACCTGACTACTTAAAAAAACACTAGTTTTTTTTTTTTTTTTTTACATCAAACCTTGGCCTCAGCCTCCTCCTCCTGATTTTTTTGAGTTTATTCAGTTTTTCATTTTGATTTCCTCTTATTTGATTTTCTGCAGGAAGGACAACAATGGCCTCCATATTGCAACAGTATTTTTTTCTATGAGCATTTTGTTCTGAAAATGGTAGCACCTCTCGTTTTGCTAAGTGTAATCTTCCGCAGGATTTTTTTCAACAGTCATTCTAGGTCAAGGTCAACAATCACTTTGGTTTAAAAATTATAATAAAACACATTTAAAATGTATTAAGGGTTCAGATTTTGTTTTGTCATGACTTATATTTTTATACATGCAGCAGGACGATCTCTCACAGTTGTAAGAGTGTCGTGTATTCCACACTGTTTGTGATCACCAGCAGAAACCATAAGATATTGTCCTACGTTATCCGTATAAACCTACAGCATTAGATTTTCATTTTTCAGCAGCCTTATAATTTCTGTAAGTACTTTTCACAAGATAGGAAATTATGGTAAATAAGGCATATAAATGTATTGCTTCTTGGATAATATATTTATGTGTGTCTAAAAATGTAGATGATTTACATGAGAAAAGTAAAAAGAGTAAACCCTTAAAGACTATTAAGAAATAAACTAATAATTTGGGGGCTTTCTTGCACTGTTCATTTTCACCAATTCAGTTCACATCTTTAGAAGCAAATGCAGCTACTTTAGCCATGATGTGTGTCAAAACAATGTTCTAGTGAAAAATGGGCCAAGTCCATTGTCCAGTTTTTTTTCAAAATAAGTACTTATAGATTGTATTGTCACAGTACAGTTTGATTCATGATAATAATTCTATCTATTAATGTAGACAGTGACCTATACATAATGGGTTGTCTTAATGAAAGAGAGATTTCATATTGGCCTAGTAACGTACTTTTTTGAGGGCATAACGTTTTAGTTGAAACCTCATGCGTCATTGTTTAAAATTGAAATGATTGTTTTGTCCAGACCACCAACAGTTCTTGATTCTAAATCAACTATGGCTAATGTTGGAGGGGGAAGGGTGAATAGGGGAATGCAGGCTTTGGAACATGGAGTTATACTAATAGCACCCTTCCATATAACCTCTTTATCTTGGTATCCATATAATGTGCTGTAGATTTATATAGCACTTTTCATCACTTACTGTAAAAGCATTGTAAGTAGGGCTTCTGTTTTTCAGTGTTCAATTAATCCCCTTAAACATTTCTGAGCTTTTTGTTGATTTCTTTTTGTATTTATACTGTCTGAAAAGTGAATTGACTCACTTTTTTTTTCTGGTATTGCCCAAAAGTACTTATCTGAATTTGTTTAGGTCTCTTTAGAACTGCTCAAATCAAATAACAGCACAGATGGAAATCACACTGTGCTCAACAAAGTGCAATGAACTGCAACATGAACCAGGGGGAAAGTGAATACAAAGTAAGTAGTTGTCTCCGGTGTTCTTATGGTTTTAATAGGATAAACATTGGTTTAATTTTTTTGGAGATGTTTTTCTGTTAAGACCTAACATCAGGAAGTAGAGTTCATCAAAATTTCAAAACAGACTTTGAAACATTTAATGTACCATATCATGTGAGGGATGATGACAAAAGGGAAACTGAGCGTTGACCTGATGGCTGGGCATTCGACTGATTTCATCACTGCTGCTTGGTGGTGTCTTGCAAAATGGTTCAGTGCTACCTTTGCATATCTTTAAACAGGTTTATTTTTTGCACAAAAAAGTTTGTTGTTTAAGCATTATTATGATGAAAAAAACAATAGCTAAACATATTCTGTTTATTTTTAGTAGATGAAGACTGTTTCAAAATGCAACCATAACTATAATAGAATTCAGTTTTACTACCCATGAACTCAGCTGGAGCAATCACTCATCTTTAAATCTTCTTTGAATTCAATCAATCTCAATCAAAGTTAAGTTTTTATAGCACTAATTTCTGTAGACATATACAGTAAAAGTTTAGTTGTTACAAAATGTAATATATTATACTAAACTATTCAGTTCAAAATGACATGTATCTCTTTTGCTATTTATTTCTTAATTTTCAAAGGAATAGACTACTTTTAATAGCCTGGCATTGTAATTTAAAATTAAATAACTCTCTACTATTACAATTCAAAATGCTGGGCTAGCTGAAATGTTGTTTTTTTCATATTATGCAATCATTTTAATTCAGAAAACATTCTGATAGAGGTCAAAAGAAATTTAATTATACTATATATGTTCAAGAAATGCAAGCACACAAGCCTCTCCACAGAATAATCAAGGGCAGCGAGCATCTCAGTTCAGGATCACTTCTACAGGCTTTCCAGATAAAGAAATCATCTTCGTGAGAATAAACATCTTCTGTTGCGTTCAGTGGTGCCAACTTTCTGATCACCAATCTTTCCAAGTCTTAAGTGATGGAGCAGATAACTCTATGTGTCCAGTGGTTAAAGAAAATGGCTTGTAACCAGGACGTCGCTGGTTCAAATCCTGGCTCACTCACTGACTCACTGTGCAAGTCTAAACCAGACACTTAACCTCCTTGTGCTCCGTCTTTCGAGTGAGAGGTTGATGTAAGCGACTCTGCAGGTGATGCTTGGTTCACATACCCTAGTCTCTGTAAGTTTCCTGGGGTAAAGGTGTCCGTTAAATAATACACATAATAATAATAATAATAATAATAATAATAATAATAATAATAATAATAATAATAATAATAATAATAATCTGCCAAGAATGTGAATGTCTCAGGCTGGGGTCCTGAATGGATATTGCTAGGACAGATCTACTAGATAAATAGTTTGTCAGAACTGCTGCTTCCAAAGCATGGAAAGCAGAACAAGGAGATAATATGTGCATCTAAAATGCTAACTCCAGTTACTGCTCTACAGCATTGTCACAACCCCAGTGACACTACATTTTATTGCAGTGCACTCGGTTCAACTCAGCCCCCCTCCCCTCCTTTCTTTGTGGAGCAGCACAGTCTGAAAAAAAGTGTGTTTTGAGCTTCCTGTTCTACCAAATACAGTATATGTGTACTAGTATAGTTAAACAATGTTATGGGTGCTATCATGATAGAAACCCACCTACTTATACAGAAAATAAACTGAGCTTGCTAGTTCTCACCTTCTAAAGTACACAATATAAAGAACACTCACCCACATGATTAATACCATAAAGGGCTGGATCTCAGTCCTGCCTTCAAATTAACTGTTAATTCTAAGAATGGTGCTTCATGTACTCTGGTAGGAAAGTACCGTCAAGTTTAACACTGACTTTTTTTATATATTAAAAGAGGAAGTTTGGATTTCAGTTTGTATGTTTTGTTATATAGTTTTGTAAAAAGTAGTACTTTTTTTAGAAAAAAAAAAAAAAAAAAAAAAAAAAAAAACATATAAGACCAATAGAATATCAAGGTTGAAGATTGCCTTTGAAAATCTTGAATTAAAGTTGAGACTATCTACTTAAGAAGCTTTTGAATAAATTTGTCCTAGTTTTATGACATCATTAAAGTACCTACTAGAACTCGGCCAGAACATAAACTTAAGAACACGTTTTTATTACGTAAATACAAATTGAACAAAAGTAAGCCCCATTGACAATTTTCGTAGTATACCTGTTGTATTACCTTCAATCCATCTAGTCAATTAATAACAAAAAAAAAGATTGTGCATAATAATATTTAAATCACCTGAAGAAAATAACGTGCTACTATTGTACCTTACTCCTTGTAATATTTCCTTTATGAGATGATGAGTTGAACACATTCATTGCATATGTAGTTACCTCATTTAAAAAGAAACCGGCAAAACAATAATCTACAGGCAATTATTTTTACCGATTCAACTCATCGTTGTTTATCCCGTACATATTGAACACCTTTTACAAAATGGGGAATTTTCATTGTTTAAAATAATAATCAGTAATGTGTCCTCCCTTCACATATCCGCGCTAACCATAAATCCGCTATGATCAAGCTGTTCAGTAAGGTCACCCACATGTACTGCACTAATGCAAAATGGATACATTTTGCTGTGTAAATTACTCTACACTAATGTAAGTGTATACAGCACTGTGGCAGGGTAGGAGCCTTGTGCATGAAGAGGGTTTTTTGTGTAAATGTATATTGTAAATAGTGTGTATTGATTGTAATTAATTACTACTAGTATTTAATTAATAATAGTATAGCTGTGTATAACGGTATTTAAAAAAGGAAACTTTTTACATATCCACGCTTACTCTGGTCCCACTGCAGTCCGATACGCGATGGATTACTGTATGTGTATTGCACTGAAGTTGTGTTCTGCGTAAAAAGGCTTGCACATAAATAGGTTTAGTATGAAAGTTTCACCAAAAAAATTAAAAGGAAAATACTTGTCGCTTTTTGAACGTATATGAATCTAAACAACTTACAAGCACCTGGTTTCTGTTTTGGTAACAATTTGGAGTGAAGTGCTTTGAGAATCTAGCAAAGCATGTGTGTGTGTGTATATATCTTGAACAGAAGAAAAATCTACATCAAATCAATATATGGTGTGATATATATATATATATATATATATATATATATATATATATATATATATATATATATATATATATATATATATATATATAGGGTGGTGGTCACACCAAATATTGATTTGATGTAGATTTTTCTTCTGTTCACTCACTTTGCATTTTGTTAATTGATAAATATAATCTATTAACATGCCTATTTTTGAAAGCATTCTTAATTTACAGCATTTTTTCACACCTGCCTAAAACTTTTGCACAGTACTATATATCAGTAGCTTTTATTATTTATAATGTATGTGAAAAAAGGTGATGTTACAGGCGTATATCCAGCATGGAACTCAACAGTAAACTCGTGTTTTTTATATATTTGCTTTGTTATTTATTTTTATTTTTTTTTAATATTGATGTAAAATTACTCCCCTTCCCCTCCCCTTGTTTTGAAAACCTTGTTCAGGGAAGTATAGCTTAACACTCCAGTCCTAAAATTGCCATTTAGCTCTTTGTGAGTTCTTGGAAATGTATTGATTAACTATACTGGTATATAAAAAAAAAACAGCCTATTTTGCAATAAGAATTTTTTTTTTTTTTAGTAAAATAAGGATTGAATACAAGTATGACTCTTGCATATTTACAGTTTATCGTTTAATCAGAATACACTGTGTGAAAACTGCCCCTGTGTTGTCTCTTGGTCTAAAGTATAATTTCTTTTCTCCTGTGTTAAATATGGTAGCAGTTGCTTGGCGACAACATGCTACGGCAACCTGCCATGTGGCTTTATGTCTAAACTGAGGTGAAACAAGCTTGCCGGGCTGAAGATAAGAAGCTTAGGAGCTGCTCTGCTCAGACGTGGCTGTCTGCAATGTATCTAAGGTTTTTGTGATTCATATATACTGCTCTATGAGCAGCGAAGCATTAAATTGCTTTCCTCTGGGAGCAGGTCGTATTCAGGGGTCGACAAAACTATGCCACTCTGCGGCACACACTTGATTTGTGCTGAATGTTTCTATGGAGATCTTGGCAACGACATCTCCTACCTAATTAGGGTTGGTAGTCATTGAGGGTTATGCCAGACCATTCGTATCCCTATACTTTTGAGATCAGAGGTCACTCTTCAGATGACAATGAAAACATTCCCACTAGAATAAAAAAACACTGCAGTTACCTCCTGTGTATAATACTTCATGAGAAGTATAACAATTGTCTTCGTGATTTACATTTGAATGTTTTCAAATAGAAACAGGCTAGATACACTGCCATTACTATGTACTGTTGGTTTGAACTTGAAAATTAGATCATACTAAAAAGCTTGGCTAGGTGTTTTAGAAGTGGCATTTATTTAATTAACATGAGATTTCTTTTTTTTTGTTAGTACCTAATTAAATGTTTAATAATTAACATTATATTATGCATTACTTTCTAACGGCACTTTCACACCTAGTTCACTTGATTCAAACCGTGATTCACTTGCAAATGAACACATTTCTTTTAGGTTGGCTTTGGTTCATTTCACACCAGAAAAATTCAAGCAAACTTTATTTTCTTCTATAGTGAATTCAAATGTGCTTGTTAGGTTCATTTACAGCTTTGTCCAGACCACAGTTTTATTGCACTTCTCCAGACATACTCGGCTCTCTTACCCCAGCGGAAGTTTTCGCTAGGAAAACAGTTTTCCACCATGCTCAACAAGGGAGAATCAAGGGATGTTTTGTTGTCGGTGTTCTTTTGGTTTATTTGGTGCTTACAACATCAAATCATCAGTGAGATACAGATGCAACATAGGAGCTGGTTTACTAAATTTAGATGGAGCAGCGAAAATGCAACACTAATGCCTGTATCGCTTCGTCTTGGCACAATGTTTTCCCTGCCAGTGCATGTGGTGCAATTATATTGAAGCTAGATGCAATACATGTGCTAAATAATTATTCAATTGTCATTTAATATTGTTCCTATGACTTATTTGACTTGTGACAGTTTTGCTATTATGCTTACAGAACACACATGCTGCAATAGTAAATCTCAAACAAGAGTATTAATTATTTATTAACGTTATTTCACTGTATAACCCAGGTTGCTCCAGTTTGTAAATCATAGTATTTATTTATTTATTTATTTATTTTGTAATGTGGTGCTATGTACATGTGACATTATGGTGTTATTGTCATTGTTTATGTGTCATTGTATTGTGTTTTGATAAGTCCTGCGTTGCATATGAGCAAAGGTGGAGAAACAGTTTTTGGTACCTATTGAAGTATGTCACTTCCACGATTTGCTTCGCTGTTTGGAATAAAGTTGAAACGGAACAGTGGCAAACGTCCCACTTTCATGTGAGCTGAGACCACCATTTCAAGTGATCTCTGGTCACTTGGTTTGATGCGCATCCTGATGCAAATACGTGATTCTTGGAGGTTTCACATATAACTCCAAGTGAACCAAACCATGCTTCAATCTGCATCAAAAGGGTCAAACAAACTAGGTTGAAAGCACCTAAATAAATTAAATACGGAATAAAAGTTAGGATGCATATAGTTACCCTAATGACTGCTTAATTACAATAATATCAGTTCTGTTGTAACACTCTTTCGCATGAAATGTGTTGTCTATTGCAGTCAATTAGCATCTACAAAATTAAATAAAAACAAGTGCACTCAATTGTTTTCTAGTAATACTGAATCAAAGAATAGAAAGACTTTTAGAAAGTGAATAGTCAGCACTCAGATATACGACACTCAGAAACATGTCAGTCATGTTTTAACTCCTTGTGTTAAGAAACAAATTAATTCCCAATTCCCCCTTATATATATATATATATATATATATATATATATATATATATATATATATATATATATATATATATATATATATATATATACACATGAATGCACTTACCCACTACACGCAATTTCGGACTCCATCACCAGTATTCTGATACAAAGCCCATCTCTTCAATGTTACAATCTGATTATCCGTCACAGGCCGTGTTTTTTTTTTTTTTTTTTTTTCTGCTTGCATGTCAAATCTGTTTTTATTATGCAGTTACAAAGTGCTTACTCCAATTTCACATGACAAAAAAGTAGTAAAAACAACACGAATAAGACATGGGAATGCAAAACTGTTAATCATTATACAGTTTTAGACACTTTTTTTTTTTTTTTTTTTAATCAGTGAACTTTAGTTGCTTTTGTATATTGTAACTGTGACATTATGGCCTTATCAAGCACTATATTCGCAATTTTAAATACTGACTTTGGACTTTGTTTTTTTTTAAATCTTTTGCTACATTGTTTTTTATGTTTTACGCAGTTCTGTGCATGGGTAACATTTTGATTTCATGTTGCTGTTGGGTCATTAAGAGTTGAGTGCAACTATTCAACTCTAATTATGGGAAAGCAAAATAATCTCTTCACAAGTTCCCGTCCCACAACAATGTGGCTGCATTGACCAATGTGCCCATAAAGACAGTTTGGTATTTTCCAGAAATGGCAACGTTAGCACAAAGATAGGAATAGTCTTGTACACTGTCATGACCATTCTGTAATTTTTAATATGTACAGTTCATATGGCACACTGACAGAAGTTTCTATATAATCTCTTGACTCTAAATTGGTGAAATAGCACTCTTGAGCTAGAGGCAAGTGTTTGTAGAAGTCTAAGTTGTGCTACAATCTGGAACTAAATAATAAACAATGATGATTTTTTTTGACAATGTCTAATGAGTCATCCTCATGTTCCGCCTTGCTTCAATTAAAAAGCTTCACAAAAAAAGACAATTATAATATGAAAAGTATAATGCAGTATGGAAACTACTTGACTACCTGTGTGGTTTTCTGAACAAGTCTCATTATAACAGCATGATCTGACTCTCTCAACCACCATTCCTAATTACTGAAAAGGTATATTGTGAAAGAGAATAAGTATATTATTGTAATATTATTTGCTACAGCAACAGGTATAGTAATCAAATTATTATTTACAAGATTGTGTAGAAGCAGACATGGCATTACAAGTGAAACACATGTCCTGTAATACTTCAGATCAGTGTTATGAGGTCATTGTAATTTCAGCTCAATACAGGAAACAAAATCCACATACTGATTTACTTGATCAGCCCACCCACAATAAAATCTACACAGCTGCTGCTTGAAATGATCCCCGCTGTTGTTAATTGCTACTTCCCTCTATATCCCCACTCCTAGCCACAAATACAATCTTATAATAGGTATGACAGCTGTGTACCTTCCTGGCCAGATTATATACAAGCTCACTGTTAGGCTGTTTTCAAGCTGCACATATTGGGGTTACTGCCAAAACTGTTTTGGACTTAAGTAGTGATAGCTTACAGATGTATTACTGTCCTGTATAGTACGTGACCTATACATGGTAATAGTGTTAATAAGATACTAATATATCTCAGGTCCCGCAAGAATTGCTTTAACACGGCAGAAGAAAAGCCCTGCAAGTAAACGGGTCAGGGCAAAGCCCTGCTAAAAATATATTGTTTTGGTTTTAGAACGGGTGAATGTATGCATGTATTTAGATGTATTGTGTGGGGTTGAAAACACAGGCAATAGTATTGTAAAATAAATGTATTGCATCTAAATATACGGCTTGGGATTATTTACGGGGGACATGCTGTTGGTTTAAATGTGGTCTGGCAGAGGTGGTGTTAGCAGCTTGTCTCTGCCAGACAGCTCATGAGGCTGCGTGGTCTACAGCAAATTAATTAGCAGAGTTACCGTCGACCATGCAGATACCACCTTTTAGGGACCGCCCAATGTTAAATATTCCACCGGTGACCTGGCCCTTTAAATCTTTTTACTCGTGCACTGTGAGTAACAGTCCTGCTTCCCATTCTGAGCTTTAAAACGAGGTACTACATGTGTATTTCTAGTAGATGACCATATTAGGACATAGCCTTGAATGCGAGTGCTTTGGAATGTTACTGCTGAGCTGAAGACAGACCTACCTCAGTGCAGTAAACAAACATTTTCACACAAAATCTTTACAAAATAAGAAACAATGACATTGAAGGTGCAAGGACCTATTTTATATATATTATATATATATATATATATATATATATATATTTCGTGTTTGTGGATCAAATGCATGACACAAGCACTGTTAGGGATATGTAGCCCTGGTAGCCACCTTACTGGCCATTCAAGCCACAGTGAATAGCCCCATCTCGTGCCACGTGATCAGGGTGACTGGGATGAGTAATTTGAATGGGGTTTTGTTAGTTTTTTTTTTGTTAGTTTTTTTTTTCTTTCACATTTTCAGTGAATCAGTTTTTTTTTTGGTTGCTATTGGTCCATAATTCCATTATGGTCATAATTCATTTATTTTCTATCCAATTTGTTAAAAAAAATGTTTTCATGTTCACTACATGTTGAAGTTTCATTGTTCATTGTCAGATTTGAGCTGGCCATGCTAAAATATTTTTTACAAACAAATGTTTTTTTTTTCTAAAAAACATCTATTTTTGTATTTTATTATCTGTATTGAACAGGGAGAGCTTGAAACACTAGTGTGTGCACATTCATTTAATGTATGACATGAACCTGTAACCTTTATACTTAGAGTTCTCTCCACAAATTTAACAGTAAAACACAAGCAAAAATAGCTGGGACCCTAAAGGGCTCCATTAAAAACTAATGCAGAATGTGACCATCTCCTGATTTATTGATTGATTAATTAATTTATTGTTAAACTGGAGATGGCCACCTGAACAAAAATCAGCAGCTTTTGCTGTTCAGGCTAGATGTTTGAGAAGAGAAAAGAGAGTGAAACGGGATAAAATCTAAGAGGAAAGTAAAAAGAAAAAAAAAAGGAATTGCTACTTGTGTTGGGAAGCACCAGCACAGTACTTGTTTTGGGTGGAGGGAGATATTTGAGATTCTGAGTTGTGTTTGTTTCAACCTTTTATTTTGGCTGTATGTTTTTTGTAAAACTAGTTTATTTTTGTTCAAATCTTTTGTTTAATAAATACGTGCTCACTAGCTTTCTGGTCTGGAATGTCACAACTCAGCTATCCTGTCACAGTTTCATACTGATTAGACTTGTTAGAATGAATTTCTTCCCCTTATCGTCTCAATGACTTGCTCTCTACATATATTCCTTCCTGTACTTTGGGTTCCATGGAGGCTGTTTGGAGGAAGAGGGTTTTTTTTTGTTTGTTTTTTTTTTTTTTGCATAAATTTATGAATTTCTTTAAGAAGATTAAATTATGTGAATGATTTTTAAGTATTTAAATTTACACTTGTCCAGCCTAGCTTATCTGCTTTATTTTTTTTTTATTTTTAGCCAGACCTTAGCTATCCACTATACATTACCATAAGAGGTTCTGCGTAAAATGCAGATATTGAAAACATATATTTGTACTGAGCATTTTCCTCACAACACAAAGGTTGTTGCTGTGTGAGTTTTTTGCTTACTTTTCCTATACCAAATAATAATAATTAAAAAAAAAATCATTTTAAACTAATCAACATGAAAATAATGTTTCTGTACTTATAACACAGACAGATATGGAGATTATTTCTTAAGAATCCCTGTACAGCACAGGTTAGTACTGTGGCTACAATATTTAAAAATAAACTGTAGTCAGTACTCTTTCATTCCTTTGACAAGTGATTACGGTTCCCATCTACAAGTTGAATAGAAGGTTTTAAATACTCTTAAAGGGATGACACTTGTCTGATTATTTCTATATAACCATGTTGTCATTTATTACAATAATAAATAGCATGTCAAACATTACACAGTGAATGTGGGTTTCATTAAAGTCTGTAAAAACAAGTACAGTTAAAAAACCAAAAGGACCCACCCTTTAGACCAATTGCAAACATAATATCACAGGTATATACTGCATAGTTTCTTGATCTACTCGTGTAGCATCTTCGAGTTATGTGTGGCATTCTGAGGCATAATCATCAGCTTTCTTGTTTCCAATTCCAAACACAGCATGTTATGCTGTGTAATTATACTCCTTATTAGTTTTGGAAATGTAAAACTAATGTGGATTATAGCATAAAACAAAGTTAAGTCTTGAGGAAACTAGAACATATAGAATGGGAGAAATGGTGCATGGTCTACTCTTATTTATATTTTTTAAAGAAATCCACTAAAACTAATTTTCCAGATCATTGGAACACAGAGCTCTGGAGTTCCATTCAATAATACTTTCCTGATTAATTTTTGTATTGTTAATTTTAGAATAATTTAGGACTGTAGCTGCATATAGTTAACAAAATAATGAGAACCGGTAATATGTATTTTGTAGGTCTCACATTGGGGACTTTTAGAATGACATAATATAGAATGGCTGTCAATAGCTGTATTTCATGAAGTTTTTTCAAAGAAACAAGAGGAAAAATAGCTACTTTCCCTTAAGAAATATTTCCACGGAGACCAGGTTCGTTCAGTGCACATTCAGTTTAAAGATTTATGAGCTACTTCCTTTCTAAAATGTCATCATACTTGCAAATGGTAGTTAATGATTTTTTTGTTTGTATTTCTGAATCTTCAGAATAGCAGCAACTCGGTTCTTGTTACCATATATATATATATATATATATTATATATATTATATATATATATATATATATATAATATATATACACACCTGGGACTTTTGTGTATTAACTACGAGTCGAGGGACTCGTGCAGCTGTCTTTCTCCTTCCTTTGTCGTTCCAAAATCCAATCAAAACCCTGAGCTAGCGACTGTCGTTCTCGTCCGGTGTAGAGTTAAAGTAATTTGCTAATCTCATTCTCCATCTCGTTCATTCACTGATATCCGCGGGTCCCTCGCCGAATTCTTGACGTGACCCTCATGATGTCAACTACTCGTGAGGCAAAGTAGAGTGCTTAGTTGCACTGATACACAGTATGGCCGGGGGTCCCCTCGGACTCACATGGTGAGAACTCAACAGAGGCTTGCAGGTGTTGAGTCTAACCCATGGTTGGAAAAAGAGTCTCACTACTGCTCAATTGCTTAATTGAACCATATCAATTAACCATATTAATTAATTGAACGGTTCAATTAAGCAATTGAGCCCTGCATTGGAACAAAAACCAGCAGACATGGTGTGCCGCCAGGAACATGGTTGAGAAACACTGCACTAAAGTACTACCCAGATAAGTGATTCATATAGTATTGTTCAGTCTTCTTACTCTGATTTTACTGTCTTGCCATCTTCTGGAATTCTTTATTTGCATCATATGTTCCCAGCGTAAGCCCAAAATCTACCTTATGTACCTGATATCAAAGTATTATGCCAGCAATTCCTGCCATAGGAAACACTGACACAACTTCAGCTTTTCAGACATTTAGTTTAATTTTTATGCCCAGAATATCAATTTGCAGAAAGCAGTTCTGACCATTCCCAGTGTATATCCATCTCAATGTCTCCCTCAATCAATTGTACCACCCCCTAGTAATATTAACTAGCTCTCTCCACTTTCTCAATATCCTTACCAGACAGTACATCCAATTAACTTTTGATGTAATCTTATCCACAATTGCAAACAGCACTTCCAACTCTTTTAGCAACAGTTGCAACTTTGTAGCTGCTAACTTTGCATTGTTATTCACTACTGCCATATGCTGCCTATGTTTTTCATGTGTTGTACTGGACTATGTGTAGCAGTCCAGGTATGTTAATACTCTCCCCCATATTAACATTAAACATGTCTGATTGCATTCATTTCCAGAACCCTATTATTATGTCACACAATGTTAGTTCAGATGACTAATAACATGTTTTCCAGAAAATATATATTTCTTCTTTTTGTTTACTATGAATGTGTTTGTAGTTGTGTATTACTTTAAAATAAAATATAGCTAAAATCTTGATAACAACCTTTCAAATCAGAATCAAAAGGTAATAGATTGAAGTTGTACTTTTTGCATTTTACTGGAAGGGTTTCATAGAAGCAACAGAGAGTTGAAAGCAAGGATACTAGCTAACCTTAGATGTCCATGAAATAGGTTTAAGTGAAGATTTCTAAATCCTTTAATCTGGGTAACAATCCAGATTGAGTAAGTGGATATTGGTGATAATCAATGCCAAAGCTTAACACAGCATCCAAACCACCTCTCCAATTTTCTCACGGAAATGGCAGACAGGAATCAATGCTCTGCTCATCTGACGGCAAAGTCTCACTGCAAATAGACATCTGTCAATCTGTCTTTCTAGCAGTCTCTTAGGATATTCATTTAGAAATGCTTCACCAGGATAAACCTCAATGTACCATCTTATTTCCAACAATATCCCGGTAAACAACAGACTTCAATCATATATAATTTCAAAACAAACTAAACAACCAGTACATTAGTGGTATATGCACCAGATCAAAAAATATTATATTAAGAGGTGTCAGTTTCATGAAAGTAAATCACTGTGGTCTACGGAAAGCATAGGCATGTAAAAAGCAGTTCCCTTTCAATTTGAAAATAACCATCAAGGATGGGATATCGCCCCCAGGCAGTAAGATTTAGCTGAGCTCATGTCAAAGCTGCCAATAGGCTGGTGCATGCACTGACATCTAAACCTGCCCCCTTGTCGGTTTAGAATACCCAATGCATGCAGTATCACATTCTCCTTTGCTTTCAGCCAGGCAGGTATAAGTACGTAAGTATTTTTTCTACCTGAGAATCACTTACAAACTTATATTACACTGTTGTACTCGTTTTAGCTTTAAGCTTGGGAAGCTGGCTACTGCCCCTTCCAAGTTGATTCAGTGTTAGCTTGCTGAGCGATTAAAACATTTTGTTTTACCCTTTAATACTTGCTCTTTCTAGCGTTTCTGTCTGTGTTGGCCTTCGGCCTTCCGTCATTTTTACATATTAATCTTTTATTAATATTGTATATATTTGGTTGTTGTGTTTTTTGATCTGTTCTCTAAAAAAAAAAAAAAAAAAAAAAAATAAAAGTAGAATAGATTTTAGTAGGGGTACGCTGCGTGTCTTACCGACTAGGCCACACTACAGCAGCCTCAGTCTTGAATTTCAAGCAGCCCAAGGTTGGAGCTCGCTTGTCAGCCAGCATGGTAATACCACCTGCAGCTTATACTTTATCACCGTATAGTCGCTATTAGCTTAGCTACGCGTTGCATTGGCTTAATACCCCTGCATTAAAAAAAAAAAAAAAAAAAAAAAAGTAGACAACCACCACAACCATATTTGTTGTTGTGTATACTTTATTGTATTTGCATCTAAAACCATACAGATGGGTATGTAGCACCTTAAGCCTTTGGCCTGTGTTTTCAGAGCACTGTTGGTAAGTATACTACCAGCACCCTTCACTTGCCTGTTGTACTTCAGTACCTGCACCATTAGGAGTGTTTACATTCCTGAGCACATCACTTCTGCGTTGGAGGTCTTTGAGACAGATGACCCTTTGTGGTCTTCTGTTGAGCGAACAGCTCGTCACCTGGGAGTTGAGTGGCCAACTACATCATACCAGGATGCTTCCAGCATTCCTGGACTTTATCAAGGAGGTACAGTCCACTTGGGGGGCTCCGGCCTCTTTTCCTGCCATATCGCTAAAAGCTTCCATTTTTTTAGGCAATGCAAGGGGCAGACGCAGTTGGGTTGGCGTCTTTTTCCACTAGTAGATGCTGCTTTTGCCGCTCTGGTAAAAACCCAGACACTATAGGGGTTGACAAAGGATCCTGCATGCCCCAACAGGCAATGTAGGACTACGGAGGTGCACCTCAAGAAGGGCTATTTGGAGGTAACAGAGGCAGTCAGGTTATCTAATGTGGCCAGCCTGTTAACTGTGTATCAGGCTGTGATTATTAAGTACCTCCCAGAACAACCCTCGGCGTTCCTTCGAACTGAGTTGGGTTTAGTTGACAATTATTGGTCAAACTGGCACAGATGCTGCAAATGTGGCCACATCAGGGTTTTCATCCAAAACGCCCACAACAGCAGCAGCAGTGGTGTAGGACACAACCACACCAGCTGGCTCACCCAAGAGGTAGAAAGCCCTCGCTTGACAATACTGCAACGCGCAGTCAGCCTGTTTTCACCAGAATTCAGCGGGGAGGTTGGCATTCTAGAGGAGGCGGTAGACCACGTCCTTGTGGCCCGGTGCAGACCTTTCAGGACCGGCCACAGGTCAAAAAGCCGAGACATCCAGGCATCCTCCAACCCATCCCTACACCCTTCCACAGCTCCAATTCTGACAACTATGCACCAACGACATCTGCGTACACAAAACCGTAGCTATCGGTTACAGCCTTCAGTTCCAGTTAACCCCCACCCCCCGGGGAGTGGTGGTGACTGCAGTGAAGGACTTCAACCAGTCTTCAGCCCTGAGTATGGAAATTCAAGTGTTGCTGAATTCAAGCAAGGATTTTATTCAAAGTACTTCCTGGTGCCCAAAAAGGATGGAGGGTTCCGCCCTATCTTGGATATGAGGCTACTGAACAAATACCTTCGGGTGTTACCGTTCAGGATGCTCACGCACCAACACATCATCCAGTCTGTCCGGTACGGTGACTGGTTTGCCACTTTGGACTTGAAGGATGCATATTTTCATGTCCCCATCTGTCCCAGTTACAGGAAGTACCTGCGTTTTTGCCTTTCAGGGCAAGGCGTACGAGTTTTGTGTCCTTCCGTTTGGATGTCACTCGCTCCTCGAACCTTTTTGAAGTGTATGGATGCCATTCTGGCCCCTTTGTGGGTGCAGGGCATCCGACTGCTGAACTATCTGGATGACTGGCTCATCTCTGCGCAGTCAAGGAAGCAGTTGGTGGAGCACACAGTGTGGGTCACAGACCATATCCAGTGACTGGGTCTGCCTCTCAAGCCCTCCCATTGGGCTTACTACACCAGAGACCTCTTCAGGGCTGGAGAACCCTACATTGGTGGAAGGTTCCATCCAATATTCGTCACAGTGTGCTCTTGGGTCCCATCTTCTGCAGGGAAGTGATCACCACGAACGCCTCCAACGAAGATTGGGGAGCGGTCTGGAATGGGAGAGGGACCAGCGGAGTCAGCTCATTTCAATGCTCTGGAGCTCAGAGCGGTGGACCTTGTCCTACGGCATTTCTTGCCGGTTCTTCGAGGGAAGCATGCGTTAGTGCGGTCGGACAACACCACGGTTGTGGCGTATATCAACCACAAGGGCAGGTTGTGGTCCCAGGGGCTTCACCAGATGGTAGTATGGTTATTGTTATAGGCACAACCTCGTCTAACCACACTCCGGGCAGTCTGTTTGCCGGGCCAAGCCAATCACGCAATGGACCTCCTCTCCAGAGGAGGTCCCCTTTCAGTCGAATGGCGCCTTCACCCTCAAGTGTTAGTGTACATTTGGGAATGGTTCGGCAGAGCACAGGTGGATCTCTTTGTGTCACGAGCATCTACGCGCTGCCCGCTGTGGTTCTCGGTGAAGGACCTCAACAGCCCCCTAGGAGTCGACGCACTGGCCCAGGAGTGGCCGCCAGGGCTCCTGAATGCCTTTCCCCCTCGATACCGATGCTCCCTGCCTTCTCCAAGGAGGAGGAGTCTGGTCACCCCTCAGTGGCCTCGGAGAATATGGTTTTTGAACCAGGTGCAGCTCTTGCATGGTCGCCCGAGTGAAGTCCCTCTGCGAGCGGACCTCTTATCCCAAGCCCAGGGAGGACTGTGGCATCCGAGTCACAATCTGATGCAGCAATTTGTTTGGCCCCTGAACGGGAATGCCAGCCCGCCTTAGGACTGTCGACAGCGGTTATTTCGACCATTGAGAGTGCAAGAGCGCCCTCTACTAGGTCCCAGTATATGTACAAGTGGCAATTGTTTCAAGATTCTTGTCTGGCAGGGGGCTATGACCCAATATTGTGCCTGATGGCAGTAATACTACAGTTCCTTCACAAGCTTTTAGATGAAGGGAAATCTTCCTCTACACTGAAGGTATATTTAGCTGCCATATCGGCTTGGCACGTACGTATTGACGGGTTGTCACCAGGATGCCATTTTTTGGCATCTCAGTTCCTGAGGAGCGCAAGGCATTTGCGACCTCCAAAATGAACCAGCTTACCGCCCTGGAGCCTTGATGTGCCTCCGGCCCATGTGAATCATCGGTGGAGTTGATGGCGTTCCATCCTCCCCCTTTCTCTTCCCTAGAGGAGGAACAGTTACACACACTCTGCCCAGTGTGGGCATTACAGTGTTATATTGACCGTACACAAGGCGTGATGCAGACACAGCAGTTGTTTGTGTGTCATGGTTCTAAGACCTTGGGGCAGGCGTTACCAAAGCAACGTCTTTCCCATTGGATAGTGGATGCTATTAAGTTAGCATATGAATCTGCAGACCTTCTGCCACCAGGGCAGTTAAAGGCACATTCCATTAGGGGGATGTAAACTTCCTGGGCCCTCTTCAGAGGTGTGCCCTTGTCTGAGATTTGCGCTGCAGCCAGTTGGGCTACACCGCATACATTTACAAGGTTCTACAGATTGAATGTGCTGGGTTCCTCTGCTCCATCATTTGGGGCATCTGTGTTAGACTCTCTCATGCCGCTTAATATGGACATGTACAGCGACTAGTATTTTAGTGGTGACAATTCTACCTTCGGACAGGTGTCATTTCGAGCATAGACGCCGAGGCACTGCTCCGCACATGCGTAGATGGATGCCTATGCAGTTATGCTATGATGCAAGACTGTCTGCTGCCGTGCTTTTTCTCAGGATGGCTTGGGTACGCTGTTCTCATCCTTGATGGTTATTTTTGAATTGAAAGTGAATGATAGGTTGCGGATGCAACCCCTGTTCCCTGAAAGAGAAAATTAATCAAGTCACGAGGTCGCTTCGGGAGCCTTCGCGACTTGAAGCAAAGGAGAACGTGATGCTGTGTGCACTGGGTATTCTAAGCCGACAAGGGGGCGGGCTTAGACGTCAGTGCATGCACCAGCTTATCGGCAGCTTTGACATAAACTCGGCTAAATCCTACCGCCTGGGGGCTATATCCCATCCTTAATGGTTATATTCTCTTTCAGGGAACCAGGGTTGCATCCGCAACCTATCGATTACTAGCTATACCATACACTTATTTTAATAGTGTGACATACAGACAGAGGGATGAAAATACAGCTAAAAAAACTTTTAGTAAGTGTCAGAAAACTAAGTCCCAAATATTCAGGGTTCAGGATAAATTCATGTTCAGGGCAAATTCTGTTATAATATGGGCTTCAGGTAGATGAACATGCTGTCTAATTGCCTATTACCAGCATGTGTCATTTGGTTTAGTAGGCTGGATAAATGGTGTCTTTCTGATTACTATTGTGATATTTCGTATTTATTCAGTTTATGAAGTTTACACGATGTCAAATACAACAATTAACATCAAAACAGTAGAATGACTATCAGTAAATAACACAGCAAATGGGCCTTACAAACCAATTGCCAGTTACCAAAAGTCTAAGTGTTTTATTTATTTTTTAATAAATTTAAAGGGTAAATCACAACCTTTATTTTATTGCGTTACATGTTCCCATATGTTGCTACAACTGTTTACTTAAGGTGTGTGTATTGTTTAAATTATTATTATCGTAGAACTACATTTCTCATCATCCTCCTGCTCACAAGTGTAACTGAGATGGATTTGCCAGTGAGCAGGAGGATGATAAGAAATGTAGTTCTGAGAGGTCCATGCAGGTACATGTGAAGCCATCTTGAGGCAGGGAGCACAATTTAAAAATTTTAAAAAGTGATCAAAATGTAAAAAAAATAAAACCACCAGTACACACACCTTACTTAAACAGTTGTAACACATGAGAACATGTAACAATAAAATAAATTATCCTTATATTCAGACCTAATTGTGTTAGGTCTGAATACACATACTTACGTGTTATTAGGCTCAAAACCAATGGGGGACAGATTTATAATCTTACAATCTCTGCCATGATGGTACCCTACATTTTAGAAATGTGTTTCTTTTGCATTATTTAATGTTACCTAAAGCTATAAGAATACATAAAAAAAGGAATGATCAGTGTCCCAGGTACATGTACATTTTAAGGTGTCTAAAATAAGGACTATACTTTTTAATGAGAGTTCGGCAACACAGTCCAATGACTATGAATCATCTATAAGCCCAATCAAATCCTCAAGTGCATGAAGGTCAACAGAAAAGGAACCAGGCCGCACCAGTATAGACATATGTAATTAATAAATTCAACTGGGTACTTTAGCAGTTGAACCAAGAGCATCCAGTGATTCTTCCTATTTATCTTCCTTCCAGGCCACTATTACATTCTCAGATCCTGCATTGGGAAGATGGATATTGTAACCCATATTGCCCTGGGAATTGATGGCTTTAAAATGCAGCCTATCCTTCCCTATTAAAAGGTCTCCACATACCAGACGCAATGTGATTTTTTAAAATTGCCGACTAGGCACTTTCACAGCAACATGACCACACACACCAGAAGCAATACAGAAGTGATGTGGCAGGTTTGAAAACTGCCAAAATTGCTATTAACAAAACTATGATCGACTGGTACATATTCGTCAACATGATGTGTAAATTATGAGTGTCTTCTCTGATGGTATTTCGACATATATGGCAATAAATCATACACACTAGGCTTCGAAATAGACTCCTATATATTATCTTTCAAATCTGTATCACTTTAATTGTGGTGCCCTTTGTCATAAGCTCTGGGTACTTTTTCAATGACAAGTATTATTTATTCTTCCATCATTTTTGGGTACTGCTTCACCCTGCTGGACCACATGCATTGAAGCTGTTCTCTGATTGCTCAATGCCCTGGTTGACACATGTCAAACTGCAAAAAATAGGATTCAACCCCATTTATTTTGTGCTTCTCCAGTGTTGCCCTGGTGCCGCTCCTACATCGCCTGTGGTTAGAAAGTGTAGGTTGTATTCATTTTGCCGCAGTGCTGCACAGTTCCACTTGCCGCATTATGTCTAGTGGGTATCAGCCTTAAGGCATTATAACAGATAAGACAACCATACTTTGTGGAAATCATGGAAGAATGCAGGTCAATCTAACAAAAGACTTGTCTAAAAGTTCTTAACTTTCTTAAAACCATGTACAATTCCAGTGACGACTTTGTATACTACAAAAACAAAGTTGTATGTAGGGTGACCATTTTGCTTCATGTTCAACAAGACAACGTGGGGAAGTTAACAGTTGGCTTTTCAATTCTCATCTCATGCATTCTGGTATTTATCATCCTGCATACCTTAAAAAGCAGGTAAAAGGTACCTGAGACAAATAAAAGGTACTAAAATGTGACTGAACTGTCCTGGTGAACATGGACTTTGACAAGATTAGGAAACGTCCTCTTTCGCCTTACAATTCCTTCATTGCATACAGTATACATGTATTGTAAACTAGTTTTACATTATCCTTTAATAAAAATTGTTTTTTTGTTTTGTTTTTTGCTTAGCTGAAAGTTATTTTAGTAAGTTATATTAATGTGTCAATCCTCTTTGGTTATTTAGTTGGCCAGTTATGTCTGGTCTAAACTGTTAAATGCAGTACATGAACACCATATGAAGCATTCTTTGTGGCATTAGGGTCAGCTTAATGAAGTGTTTCAGCACATAACATTTTGCTTAAAGATTAACTTGTCTTCACTGATACACTCAAGAGTCAGACAAAGCCTGAGGCTATTTCTGTACATTAGGCCCCAACAGTAACTATCAGTGGTCAGAAATGATATTGTAATGAGACTATCAAACAAGACCCCACATTACATGTAGATGTTTCTGCCAGCCACTCTCCTATGGCAAGGGCACAAACACAGGAGGAGAACAAAACAAGGAGATACACTTCAAAATACAGGTATATTAAATACACTGCAGCTACACTGTATTTACACTGTACATTATTTAATACATGTACTACACATACAACTATCAAATAAATTGACATTTCTTAATATTTTTAAACTAGTAAATACCATTTATTAAGTATTTAGGTTAATTATACAGTAAATCTCGGTTTCTAAGCACATACCAAGTGTCAAAGTTATACACAAATCAGAGCTTCTGATGCTATCAGAAATATAAAAACAGTGTACGTATGTCATTCAGCGAGAACAAATTAAAATTACCTTTATTTTGAAATCCAGGAAGTCCAGTAAAATAGCAAGGAATTTATTTTCTGTGGTCATTAAGACCATCTTGGAATGGATAATTACAACGGTGTACTTTAAGTAGAGCCTAGGGGTAATTAAAGTGTTTCATTGAACTATAAGGAAACCACCTAAGAAGTCATAGCCAATTTAATCTCATAACTCTAGTTTGCTGATATTAGGATAAATAGGGTAGATCTGTTCAAAAGTGGGCATGTAAGCACAACCTTATTGTTTTGTATCTGGAAATGCCACTCATCAATTGTGAAAGGCAGCCAACCAACATGCAACTTCCTATCCAGCATGGGCATGCATTGTAAACAGAAATAATAATCGCTTGTATCAGTTAAACAATAAAACATGATATCCTGTTATCTGTTCCCAGTTACACATATTAAATAACTTGCATTAACAGGAAGAAATGAAAACTGAGTCAATCCAGATGTATCAAGTGGCCACTTCACAATCTCTCTGCACCCTTTGCTTCCCATAAACTTTTTTCATCAGTCCTGTTTCATAATCGTTTTACTGTTTAGTCAAAATAAGTCTGAATTTTGTTTAAATTCTTCTACAGCATGTGTATATTGTATTCTTAAGTAGGAAGTGTTGTTTACTTTTCCAAATCTTCAATTTCTCCTGCTTAGTGATACCAAAGCCAGCCATTGGGAGTTTTCTAACTTGACATAAGGTCAGAATGATTTAGTTCTAAATTTGAAGTAGTTAAGGATTTCTGCGTACAATTTGTGGCCAAAATTGTGGCCATATGGTAACAGCTAATTACGTGTCTTGCAACAGGCTTAGTCAACGTTTTGGATATTAAGAAGGCACTAATTAATGCGATACATACTTTAAATCATTATCAAGCATAAAGGGGGCAAACCATTCTATCTGAATCACATTATAATAGTACTGTTACAAGACTACATCCCCACCTGCCACCCACACGCAGACCTGTTACAACACACGTAACATGGCTACACAAGAAAACCAAACTTACCCCCCAAAAATAGAATAACAAAACTGTATGCCAGCATGCTTTTTTTAGAGAGGTACAATCAGCACTCATATCTGATCTTATAAAATGTGAACTTTAGTGACTCTTAAACCAGTGTGACACACATCTGATTATTTCATTTCGGCCCATTCCAACCCATGTCTTTTTCTGGGCAACTCAAAAAAGACAGTGTCAAAAATACATAGCTGAAAGGGCTGTACATATTGTAGCAGTATGTAAAATTCCCTATTAACAGGTTAGTGGACCACATGTCACAAACATTGTAGAGTTCAGCATATTCTAAATGTACTTACATTACCTAATTTTGCCCAGTGTAGTACAAGTAATTAATCTTCCCAACTAGCTGACTAAAAAATATTACAATACCAGTAGCATAATTTCTCTGCAACTACCATCATATATAGACTTCCTCACCTTGTTAACATTAAGGTGTGTGGGATGCATTGCCATCTGGTCTGAAATAAAAACTTTACACATGACATTCAGTTCCACATGTTTTTTGTTTTTTTGAAATCTTCATGTCGGTTTTGCATTGCAATAGCCTTGCTTTTAGCTTTATAGGTGCTGTACCTAGGAGTCCAAATAGTTTCACAACAGGGGGGAAGCATAGTCTAACTCAGGACCACCTCTTTTAATATTATTATTGATCTCCAATTGGCTGCAAAACCCTATTTTTTTTTACTTTGCCAAGCCGTGGAACTGGCGCTAATGATAATGGCCATCACAGTAAATGTGTGAATGTCTGGTAACGTTTTACAATATTTTACAAGCTATTTAAATATTCAAATTAACTACATATAAACCAAAAATACACTTTTGTTAAAACATTTGACTAGACTAAGAAGTTAAATTGCAGGGTGTGTTAAAGAAAACCCCAGTCTCTCCAGTTTCTCCTGTCAAGCAGTGAATACCCACATCCCCTATTATACCCTGTTACAAGCCTAAAATGAGAAAACATCCCCATCAGAGCACCAGTGATGCCACTTCAAATCAGGTTTCTAATTTGTATTGCAGTTAACATAACATATGTCTATTTAAAATTCAAATAGCTGAGTAAATATAGATAAAACATTTCATGCTGTTTATTTTAACAAAAAATTAAATTATTGTTGCACAGGGACAGCAGGGAGCCGTATTCCAAAACTCTCCAAATGACAGAACAATTGCTCCAAATTAATGATTTTGCAATTTCTTTGCTCTTGTAATTCTTCATGAAGAACACATGCAAGGCGTCACAAGATTAAACTCAGCAGTCTGCTCAGAGGTAACAAATTTACAAACAAGGGGGAAAAAAAAAAAAAAAAATCAATGGCAAGTATCTTGTGTAATGATGAACTGGTGCTTTTCTAAAAAATCTATTTCACTTCTTTTCTCAGTCCTGCATAGTGTCCATGACTGATTCAGTTTCGCACATGTATTCATGGGCCTTATTATTATAGCTTGCCATGTGTTAAGGAGGAATAGCATATTAAAATAACAGCTGCTGAGGTATTATATTTTACATTACACTTTTGCCTTTTAGGAACGAGAATAAAGAAGTGTTTGCCCTTTCAAGAGACACATCAACAGTGGTCTAAAGGATAAGCGATATAAGTAAGTGCTGCTAGATTCTACAATCATATTGATTTCTGTCATGCAGTACACTTGATGAACTTTTGTTGAATGTAACACTTGAAAAGGGATGTGAACATTAATTTCTTGAAGGTTTCCAAAATTATGATAATCCTTTGGGAAACAATCAAATGTAAAGTGATTATTTGAATGTATACTTAAATGTATCAAAATGTGATATTTATTTTTCAGTAAACAAAACAATGTAGAAAATGAGATAAAATCTAGTACCATCAATGTAGCAGTGTGTGTTTTGTTTTTCAGCCAGTAAACAGCTTCCCTGTCCGGTCATTAGTTTAGGTTCCTGATTGTGTTAATTAGTACTTGAAAAGACCTAGGTGTTTATTTTCTTAAGTATTGAAAATGTTAAACCTCCAGTTTGTATGTCCTGGGTCTATTTTTAAAGGGGCAATGAACGAGACAGTTAGTATATTGATTTAGTTATTTGACTGGTTAACCTTTCTTGATATTGAAACTGAAAAGCATATTTAATTTTTTCATAGTTCTTTTGAAAACATTAAATAATGGAATTGTGAATGTAGTTTTATAAGAATTATGAAATTTATGAAGGACTAAAACCCTGTATATTAAGAAATGAATATGTTTATATTACCAACATAGAGGGGGTGTCCTAGGATATTGAAATGTTAAATATTACATCTTCATAAATATGCACTACAATGTCCAGTCCATATGAAATACTCAATAGCAATATGATCTGAAATGGTAGTGTTTATAAAATGTTTTTCAAATGTTCATCGTTTGTGAAGCGATTTAATTTATAATCCAATTTAGAAAACATCACTGAAAGTCTTACTTCAGCTGTGTACAGTATATGCATTCAATCATTGTAATGTAATTTATGCATATTTTCATTATGTATTGATTTTATTCTTCTGTTTTATTTACTGTAATTGAGATTCATTACTGTGTACCTTTATTTTTTAGTTATTCTGTTTATGCTGATACTTTAAAAACAACTCATTGTTTTATTCATTACAACTCATCACTTAAACATAAGTCTTGTGGTATAAATAGAATAAATGATGAATTCACATTGAATACGGAAAATACACTATTTTGTCGTTTAAAAACAAGGCTTTTAAAGAGATTATTCTCAATTTTTCTTCTAACCTCAAGTATAAGGGAATCTGCCACCTGACTCCTAGGCACCACAGAAATTTTACAAACCAGGCGCTTATGCTCCCAAAACCATTGCACAGGAGATCCAGGCTCCCTTGAGGTATATTTATGCCACATTTCCATTTTCACCATAAACCAGTTTCTAAAAATCTAATCTCTTTTCATTATTAAACTGGAGCAGCCTGCAGTGACAATCTGAAACAACAAAAGCGTACCACAACACACAAGTGAAAGATTAACTGTATCATAGCTTTTTGTACAGCAGCTTATTTAAAATGTTTTCACCTAACCTCCATTTATACAAAGGCCTCACGTTCTGCCTGAATAATTGTTTTCTGTAGTCTTATATTTAATGTTAGTACAGTAGAACACAAAACTTACGAACTGACTGATCAACCGAACACCCCTTTTAGTTGGCAGTATGCAATGACTCAACCATGCCTGCAATGCACCCAGAATCCCCTTTAAAGAAGCGCAATGTTAACCTACTGAAATGGTAAGACCTTGGAAACACAAATTAATACACTTTCAATTGAAGGGAAACATTGAATTTTTAACTAATTTTTTATTTGACATAGGTATGATATGGTATCAGGTAGTAGAGTTAGGAAATTGTCAGCGATATTAAAAAAGCGCCAAGAAAAAAATCCAACAATTTGAAAAGGAGGTGAAAGACATCAGCACAGGAAAAGACTATCACCATATGTACCCAGACAGAGGTGAGGCAGATTTCAAAGCATGGTCAATTTTACTCTGAAGGAACATTTTAGTTTTACAAGAAAACAAGATCTAATATTTTCTTTATTTATTGAAATGAGTGAAAATTACTATACAACTAACAATTTCAAATCACAGTAATCAGGTTTTATTATCAACATACAAATTATACAGATAAATTCACAATTACAAAAGTTTGTGAATTAGCCCTGACACAGACTAATGGATGAAGTCAAATACTTAGCTATTAGCTCTGCACAGCTGGTCCGTGTCAGCCTCTGTCCTGTTTTCCCAACTGTCGTGGTTCTAATATTGCAACACTACATAAAAAGTCTCTACCCCCAACCCACAGCCCATACATTCCTTGACAAGCATCCCCTCCTTATCAGCAACTTTTCACCTAAAGAGCATATGCCACCTCCAACAGCTCTCTGATCAGGGGAAAGGATGGAAAAGAGAAAGAGGGGGAAGGGAGATGAGGGAGAAAGAAAGAGAAACAGACAGATGGGGAGGTGGAGAGAAAGAGGGAGAGACAGATAGATGGAGGAAAAGAGATGGGAAAGATAGAGAAAAAGACGACACACACAAGCATGGCCTATTGCATAGTGCCTTCACCCATTCCTACTAAACTAATTCAGTTATCAGCAAGTCAATTAAATGATTACTAAAATTGTCTAAAAGATTGCACAAGCTGCAAGAATGTGTTTTGCCTAAAAACAATCACTATGTTAATTGATGTTTCCCTTGACGTTTACATCTGTGTTTTTGCTACACAGATTTTAATGGTATCTTGAAATGTAACCTTTTTCCATATATAGTTCTGTTTTAAAGACTCTAGAACCATAACAATGAGTATTGCATCACTGTGCTTTACCCTTGTATTGTTCTCCAGATTAAGGCTGTAGGTAGTAGGTGTACACATTTATTAAAACAATTAACTTGATTTTCTAAGTTACAGATTTTTCAAACTTGTGAATAACCTCCATTTTCAATGCGTTTAACAGAGGTTCTATTGTATATTGAATTTAGGCATACAAACCAATTTTGGAGATTTACGAATAGCATTGATTGTAAGTTTGATTGCTTTTCTACAAAGAGAATCAACGCCTAACCAACCCGTCATCAGCAAGCATATAAAGGCTCTGTGTGTTATTCTCCCATGTCGCTTCTTTTGTTTTGGCCTCGCAGTTACGCGCTGGGAAGCCAAAACAGGATTCGACCGCTTATAGCCTGGAGAAAGGGTTGCCCTCAGTCATGGATTCCCTGAGGTTTCCCCATACATCAAAAAAAAAAAAAGTGAGTAGAGGGTTTTTCCTTACCCGAGTGCTGAGCAGTTCACATTTAATTCTGCAGGTATGTGGTCAGGCTGGAGAGGCTGGGCTCTTTCCCCAGTGCAGTCATGCTCTAGGTGACAGGCTGTGTCTTACCTGCTCATTTTCATTAATTTTTCAATATTTTGGGGGTAGGTGACTGTGTGACACTGTGGGGTGCATTAATCTTTCCATTCATGGTTTGGTGGCCTCATCTTTTGGGGGGAGGTGGCCAATTCTTGTCTGCGGCATAAAAATAAAAGTTTTTTCCCCCTCAAGTGACCATCACAATTTCAGTTAAGACTATTGGCAGACATTAGATATAAATGACTTTCACGTACTTAAAGGCTGAAATTAAAATGGGACCCAAAGGTCTTTGTCAATCAAGTTACTCAAAATAAACTCTCTCCAGCATATGGATAGCTATAGGTTAGCAGACGCTGAACATTTTAGTTTAGTTCTTTAAATAAATGTCACTTGTTACATTATAGCTGTAGTTCATTGGAAATAATTTACAGCTCATAGCTGGTAAGAGGCCTATGTAAAACTAATTATATAAATGCACATAACAAGCCAGAGGGTCAACAGTTCAACAGTGTCCCATTAAACTATAATTCCTAACCTCTGTTTACAACAACATTCCTCCATAGTCAAGACTCGTGTTGTTAACTTTATAAGATATCAAGTCCAGTGTTCACATTCTCTAAAGGTAGTTGTTGGGGACACATCCATTCCCACCTTTCTCCCCCTGCACTAAGGGCCTCTTGGGATATTTAATAAATAGATATGTTTTTTTTTTTTCTGATATAAAACTGCTTTATATATAGCAGAACTGTTTATGTAATGCACGTCTATGGACCGCCCACTGGGAAGTTATACATTGCACACCCTAAAATTGTAACAAATGCCTAATTCCTGTATCACATTGACCTCATTGCCTATGGTCCTTTATTGCATCCCAACAGATAACCCTTAAACAAATTTCTAAATGACTAGTTGGCATTTACTTTAACCATACTTACTATTGTCCTCCCCACCTCACAGCTGTTATTTTATTATTAATCAAACATTTGAAGATGTAATTAATAGAACACCCAGCAGTTCCACTAATGATGTACAATATGGTAATGCATTTTAGTAAAAGTTAATCAGAATTAAGATGTACTGCAAAATCTTATTTTTATTATGCATCTTATTTAGGAGGTGCAAGTCTATCTAAATACTCCTTTCATTAATGGTATTTGGCTTTAGGAAACTCCCTAATGGACATCCATCGAACAAGTTTGCACAAATCAGTGGGGGAATTCAATGATTGTTGAGTGTTATGTTGTATATTTGTTTTGTAACATTAATGGCTATTTTTTGTTATTAGAAAAAATAGACTTTTTGAATTCCCCCACAATGCCTCTCACATACAACCCACATGTTAATTTCTACCAGTACCACATATTACCAAACTTGAAATGAATTAAGGTAGTGTGCACAAGCAGAGATCAATGAAGCCTAGAAGAGAGGCTAGTAAACATTTTGACCCACATGTTAATGCAGTAAGCTTGAGCTCCATTTTTAAAACAGTTGTAGGGGGTTGGACATTCAAAATTAAAACATTTCTGTGATATCACCCTTTGATCTTTTGATTAATTAATTCTATGAATCTACTAATTATCCAACTAAAGCAGCTGAGTGGCTTTGAAGAGAAGTGTCAGCAGATATATTGTTGATTAACAAATCCACAGAGAACACCATTTTATTACACAACAATCATTTCAACAATTAATTATTACAGATTTCAAACGTAACATTTTGAAAAGGGCTTGCGTTTTCAATTTAGTATTTCATATTGTTCGCTAAAAGTAGGGTAATACAATTATACATTAATAATGTAAAACATTTTTTCGTAATTAAAGTGCGACAAAGCTTCTTTATTTACAGTATATCATTGAACACAGTTCTGGGTTCCTAACGTTAATCCTATCTTAAACAAAGGAACGGTTTAAACAGGACAATAACTGTATGCTTATTTTTCCGTGGTGTCCTTTTTCCAGTGGGAACATTACTTTTAACAAACAATACAAAACAAAAAAACCTTAGCTCATGTTTGGGAGTGCGTGGCAGGGCAGGAGCCCTGCACATGAAGAGGGTTTTTTGTGTGACTATTGAAAATAGTTTGTGTTTATTGTAATTATTGTAAATAATTATACAAGTACCTGACGCTCCTAGGAGAGACTGCCTGCTGTGTGTGAATGCCAGCTTTGGATAATCAGCAGGTAAGTGTGTTCCAGTGGGGAGTCAGGTACAAAGAGATTTATTCACCTCAGGGCTGCTGCAACGCCAAGGACAATGGGCTGAATATCCTCCACGCTACTTGGACATGGAGGGTCCATGTAACAATAATAAGTTCAATGTTTATGTTTCCTGAAAATTAAAAAAAAAAAAATTAAATGATTATTATTGACCCTGTTACACTTATGCCCCCAAAAGTGTTCTGTTTTTTAGTCAAAAATATTGTGATGCTTGAAAAGTTACCTTTTTTTTTTTTTTAATGAGCCCCTGCCCTTTAATGTCCTCTGTTCATTACTGCTGTGTTATAAAACACTGCTATTATATAATATGGGTTCTGATGCATAAAACTGAGGATTTGTCGATCAGTCTCAGTAAGCTTTCACTGCTTTAAACGGCTCGCTAAGAGCCACAATCAGTATGAGAGCTGTGATTAAGAATTATTCTCTTGATCAAGACAGTATTTTCGAAATTTTGGTTTGCAAAATCCCACAACTGAGTTATTTTCTGCAAGACCTTCAAAACACACTGAGCCGTTTGTGTGTCTGGTTCCTACCTGCTGCCCTTTGTAATTGAGGATCACCTTTTTTAAGGAGTAGGTTGGATGATTGACTGATTGGAAACTGATTTGCAGCCACATTCCTCCCAATCAATCATCATCATACTAAGACAGTAACTGCTGTCATACTGCAGATGAGCAGATGCAGACAAACAAGCCACAGTCCCTGGGTGCACTGAGGGACTCTACAGTGATTTAACCCCTGAAATACCCCAGTTACTTATTCAATTTGTTACATTTGAAGAACGCAAATAAGCTGGCCTAATAAGAAGCCAACTTCAGCATCACTGTGCTTTAATTAAATGTGGGTTCTGCATCCAGAAAATGAATACTGTTCTGAATAGTACAGTAAGGTGTTTTCACATGAGCACATTTTAAATATTTAAATAATAAACAATAACTAAAATACTTGGAATAGTAATAAAAAACAACTGTGTACATTTTTTATTAGTTTTTCATTTGCCACATGTCTGCAGTTCTCCCACCATTATAGTACAGGCTGACTATGACCCTTTCATGACAAATAACAAATATTTAAGTTGCACCGTTGTTTCATTTTCCATTTTTTAACTGGAGTTAAAAAAAAAAAAAAAAAGATGTCATTTCAAACCACTTTTTTTTTTTAAGAAACCAAAAAAGTTATGGTAATTTTCACCAAAATTCCAATTTTTCAATTTTCTAATTTTGAACTGAAATGAAAACACAAGATCATTAGATTTTTTTAAGAAACATTGTAAAAATTGAACCGATAAGCACTACATGGACCACGGAGACCTGGCTGTGTAATCCTGTGATTGCCATGAGCCTGCCGACAGCCCTGCTAGTAGACAGAGTCTGGGTTTGATTACGATTGAACAGAGAAGATTAGTTCAGAGCTTGTATATCCCACTAATGGATAGTGAGTGAGGTGAATTAACGGTATCTCCATGCCTTGGAGTAGCACTCGCCATTTTTACAGCACCTTTTATTTGATGGTTTTTGTGTAGTGTCACATGAGCTGTTTTCACTGTGTGTATGTGAATTAAATATGCACACATGCAGCACATGTGAACTGCAACCTGTCTCGATCTCTTGCCTGTCACTTAGCAATGAATGCACTCACGTACACTCCAGCAGCCTATCAGAGCACTAATTGAACTTAACAGGATCCCAGCCATACCTTTACTCAGACATTAATCCGGTTGTGCAGGATAGCATTGCGGGCCCAGGTGGTATCAGCAGGCAAGGAGACTCAGAGACAAGGAAGCTGCAGTTAAAGCGCTGCTGCGCTGTTTAATAAACAAAAGGCAATCAAAAAAAAAAAAAAAACACTGCTCACAGAGCCAAAAATAAAAGGGCAAACAAGAACAAATCTTGCACACAATAAACACTTCCAAAATAACTGGCATAAGGGCCAAAACTAAAGTTTAAACAAAACTGTTCAGGCTGGACGGAGCCTTCACTGAACTTTGTCACACCCAACAAATGTTATGACACACTATTCACTCACCCCAAAACACCTCTCTCAAACAAACGAATTTCTCCTTTTTTATAACATGTGGCTGGAGCATAATTATCAATTATTCAATTAGCTCCAGCTACATTCTCACATGTATTTTCACCTGGGGATAGGAAATTAACCCCATCCCTCCCAGCCACCACCAAATAACCTCACAACAATATTATTATTTACAGACAGGGCCCTGCCCTGCCATACCGGTTTACTGGCTTTATATACACAAATCACAGATTTAATATAATTCGTTTTAACATACACCACATTCAAGTCTATACACAGTTCCTTACCTTCCCACGACAGCTACTGTCTTTGAAACCTGTCCTTGTGTACCTGCCTGGCTTGTTAAATTAAAAACAGGTGTATTAGTTTAACTGATTGCCAGTCAATCAGTGTTCTTGGATAGATATGGCATTCTGGGATATGTCTTGTTTCATTTCTCGTTGAAACAGCAAGAACTACTTTTCTTTTTTCAATTACAAAAGCAATTTTGTCATCACTTTGTTAACCTCCATCAATTACACATATGTTAGATTTCAACTCAACTTTTCCATTTCACTCCTGACTTTAACCAGTGTTCAAAAAGCTTACAGCTTTTCAGTTGAAAACCAATCACTTGCAATGATATTAGGTCTGCATCTGTTTTAGATTGTGCAAAACAATCAAAAATCTTCCTCTCCGTTCTCGGTTCACATTGCTTTGTATTTTGCATTTCTATTTTTTCTAATGGCACTTTCATGTTCTACATCTAAAACAGATACTGTCTTCACTTACAACAGATACTTTTGTCTGGGTTAGTGGGATTTTTAACGCAAACTCTGAAGATCAAATGAAAACACTGCTGCAATGTGCGAGACAAACATTTTAACAACTGTTTGAACTAAGCGTAACAAAGGAGCAAAAACTAAATCCAATTACCAAATTAACAATCAATTGAATCTCGTTATGGAACAAGTATCAATTAGGAAGAAATGTTTTAAGTGGCATAAACAACTCAAAGTGTTGAATCAGCAAGTAAAATAATCCACAGCTTCTCGTGCCTAACAGCACTTGAAACGGTGAATTGTTTTTACTTACAGATAGTGGCGTTAACAAAAGTTGCAACAAGACAAATTACATTCATTTTTGTGAAAATACTATCTGAATAGACTTCTGTATATCTCTTGGTTCACGTTATATTTAATAAGCTATAACATGCGTCTACCTTGTCTTACATATGCATGTTTTTTACAGTCTCGACCACTAGGGGTGTACGCAATGAGTGGGGCTAGAACAGAGTCTCTGGCAGGTAGAGTCAATCTTGAGGTAGAGCAGTATGGGAGAGGCAATGCCAGCTACTGTTTTGCTGTAAACTGTGGAAAATGTCATTAAAACAATTAATTCTAATGTGGTCCGAAGTCTCTGTCCTGTGCCTCACTACACTATAATTCATATGTGAAGTAAGATAATCCACTCCACTCTACTGTTTGCCCAAAAATCCCAGACCACATAGACAGGAAAAGTCCTTATGGCTATTTACTCTTGCATTATTCATGATTCATAATTATTTGCGCATATGAGTAGGATATGAGCCCTGAAACCACTCATTTTTTTGGCTTTGAAAAATACATCTGCGATTAAGAATACTCTTATCATGCTAACTGGCAGCTGCTCAGGTATGAGTGGCTATTCCCAATCACACAAATTTTGTTTCTTGGGCATCTGCCTGCAATTTAGATTTTAGTTAAATTTAAAAAAATGCCTTAGTTTTTATTTATCAAAACTCAGCTGGATCAGTTTACTGAACATAACAGCCATGTTAACAACAACAACAACAACAACAACAACAACAACAACAACAACAACAGTAGAATATGGCCAATATATGTCACAAAGAATCCTGCAGTATGATGTGCATTTAACATTAATAACCGTGTTTAAATGGAGTATTATTATTATTATTTATTTATGTATTTATTTATATATTTATTTATTTTTCCAGTACTGAAAAATGTTACACAAGTCTGCAGATCTGAAGGAACTAAATGTATGTTTTTTTATTTTTTTAATCATTACAGAAAAGGACCAGGGTACCCGAATATTTTTCACTGCAGGTACCCATTTCCGGATTTTCTATCCGTGTTGTATCTATATATTGCATTAAACTTGGGAAATACATGGCATATAATACAGTCTTATGTACTTTTGTAAGTCCAATGTCCCCCCAGTTTTGTGGACAGCCAAGTAATTAATAAAAGTGCATAGCATTAGTAACCTGGGGTTCATTTTATTTATATGATTTCATACATACATTAGTACAGCCTAGTTATCCACACTTACTAAATGAAGGGATACAACTTCACAGAGAAGAATACAGGCTCTTCACTGTATTCCTTGATTACCTGTTAGTGCAAATGGAGTTTTAATTTGTAGTTGTGATAGGGTTTTTACACTTCATTACATTCTTCTTCCTAGAAAATAATTATCCAGACTGATGCTTCTCTGCAAGGTTGCAAATGTGGTGCTAGAACGGTGGCAGAAGTCACAGCAGGCAAAGTCACAACCTCGTTGCCTCTGTTTACCCTTTTGTGTCTTGGTATGCACAGAATGCTACATGGAGAAGGAGGAATGGGATAACACCAGTGTTTATACCAGAGCATGTGAGCGGAGCTGAGCGTGAAAAACCTCTGGCACCGCTCCAACTCCACAAGAAGTTTTGCAAAAGAAAAATATGTGAGATTATATATAAGATAGGATCCATGAACGATGCAGCTTTTGCAATGTTCTAATAATATTGTGCAATCGGAAATTTCCTTGTATAATTAATGTTAACAAAATAATCAATAATATCACATTTGCACAGTAAAAGTTTTATTACAGCGAAAGCCATTTTGTGCTTGTATATGAACCATGTTAATTGCAAATTTCACAAAGCTTATACAATTAAAAAAATCTTCAACTACATGGTATGTGCAAAAGGGTCAGTGTATGTTAGGATCTCAAGCCGAAATATGACCTCATCAGCTGTGGGTTAAATTATTTTTTTAGGTAGCTGAAATCGTGTCGTGTTCGGCTTGGGGTTGTATTGTGAATGACTCCATCGAGTTGCAGAAGATTTACTTTACCTAAAGCGTTTTCATAACTTAATGTAACAGTGAGACCGAATTATTCTCCAGGGAAATAAATATAATAATTATATATATATATATATATATATATATATATATATATATATATATATATATATATATATATATATATGTGTGTGTGTGTGTGTGTGTGTGTGTGTGTGTGTGTGTGTGTATATATATATATATATATATATATATATATATATATATATATATATATATATATATATATATATATATATATATATATATATAGTGCCTTGCAAAAGTATTCAGACCCCTGATCAATTCTCTCATAATACTGAATTACAAATGGTGCATTGAAATTTTGTTCTGTTCGATATGTTATTTTAAAACACTCAGAATCAATTATTGTAAGGTGACATTGGTTTTATGTTGGGAAATAGTTATAAGAAAAATAAAAAAAACTGAAATATCTTGCTTGCATAAGTATTCAACCCCCACACATTAATATTTCGTAGAGCCACCTTTCGCTGCAATAACAGCTTTAAGTCTTTTGGGGTAAGTATGTACCAGCTTTGCACACAGTGTCAGAGTGATTTTGGCCCATTCTTCTTGGCAGATTTGCTCCAGGTTGGTTGGATGACGCTTGTGGACCGCAATTTTCAAATAGTGCCACAGATTCTCAATGGCATTGAGATCAGGACTTTGACTGGGCCACTGTAGGACATTCACCTTTTTGTTCTTGAGCCACACCAATGTTGCTTTGGCCTGTGCTTGGGATCATTGCCCTGCTTAAAGGTGAATTTCCTCCCAAGCTTCAGTTTTTTAGCAGACTGAAGCAGATTCTCTTGCAGTATTTTACTGTATTTTGCTCCATCCATTCTTCTTTCAATTGTAACAAGATGCCCAGTCCTTGCTGATGAGAAGCATCCCCACAGCATGGTGCTGCCACCACCATACTTCATTGTAGGGATGGTGTGTCTTGAGGCATGGGCGGTGTTAGGTTTGCGCCACACATAGCGCTTTGAGTTTTGGCCAAAAAGCTCTATCTTGGTCTCATCTGACCACAAAACCTTTTCCCACATCGCGTCACTCTCATGCTTTCTGGCAAACTCCAGACGTGCTTTCAGATGGTACTTTTTGAGTAACGGTTTCTTTCTTGCCACCCTCCCATACAGGCCAGTGTTATGCAGAGCTCTTGATATGGTTGACTGGTGCACCATTACGCCACTCCCAGCCACTGAACTCTGTAGCTCCTTCAAAGTGATTGTTGGCCTCTCTGTGGCTTCTCTCACAAGTCTCCTTCTTGTTTGAGCGCTGAGTTTTGATGGAAGACCTTTTCTTGGCAGTGCCTGGGTGGTGTGATGCAGCTTCTACTTCCTGATTATTGATCCAACTGTGCTCACTGGGATATCCAAACACTTGGATATTATTTTGTACCCTTTCCCTAATCTATGAATTTGGATTACTTTATCTCTAACTTCTGTAGAATGCTCTTTGGTCTTCATTTTTCTTCGGATTCACAGCCTTACCAATAATCCTTCAACAGTGGGGTTTTTATCCAGAAAATGTGACAGCAACTTTAATGGTTCACAGGTGGAGACCAATGGTAAGGTAATCGTGTCCTCATTAGGGCAATTTCCTTCATCGGTGCAAACTGGGAGCTTCCACAGCAAAGGGGTTGAATGCAAGCAAGATATTTCAGTTTTTTTTTTTATTTTTCTTAAAAATATTTCCCAACATAAAACCAATATCACCTTACAATAATTGATTCTGAGTTTCAGTGTTTTAAAAAAAAAAAATAAACAGAACAATATTTCAATGAACCATTTGTAATTCAGTATTATGAGAGTATTGGTCAGGGGTCTGAATACTTTTGCAAGGCACTGTATATGTGAAAAAAACCAAACTTTAAAAACCCTGTTATTGCTGTAATAAATATTTAGCAGTATCTATTTTTCAGTGTCAATTATAGTTATCAAATGTATTTTTGACAGAAATGAATGTTTTAATAATCAGTTTTAATAAAAACTTAATAGTACTCGCTGAAACCGGATCCCTGATATTTGTATCCGGCTCGTCGGTACCAAAGCAGGAACCGGGTACCCGATTTCAAAGGAACCGGTTTGCACATCTCTACATTTTTGATGTGATTTACACCAGCAGTGCAACAGAGCGTGAGTTGAGCTGGCTGCAGAATTAGAAGCACCGGAGCGGAGCGGACTGAGGAAATAAAAGCCTTAGAGAGAGCAGTTTCAAAAAGAGAGAAAGCGAGGAGCGACATTTATGAGCGACCCACTCCGCTCACATGCTCTGGTGTACACTACTTTAAGACATTACATTATTCATTGTTGAAAGTTAACAGCAATTATCTCTGGATTGGTAGTAAATTTAAGGTTTTTGGTTGTACACTGATAAGTTTCTCCACCGGTAAACAAAGAATTAGCTAGTTTGTAGATTAATTCTTTTAAGGGGCATATTGTTAGGTCTCAACAAATTCTGTTCATTTTGTGTTAATAGTCAATTAACTGTATATTAACCTATTCATAAATTAATAAATAAAGTAGTGTTTGACTATAAGACATAAAACAGTTCTAGTTATACTTTGCTAAATAGTTTTGAAAGGTTACATGATATTTGAGGATGAACTCGTCAATATAAATAACCACGTTTTGAAGCCTGTTTTTTTTGCAATGACCAGTGTAAAAACATACAACAAATGTTGTGGAAACAACTATAATTTGTATTAATGAATGTAATGAACTCATTCTCAAGAATATTTGCTGTTGCTGTTTAATAAATGATGGGCTATCTGTGTTCCAATTCATTGAAAGACCTTGAGCATTATGTAAAGGGTTGCATCACCTGAAATATGCATACTGTATTTATCTTTTGGATGAATAATGTTAGGTTTCTCACTATAACCCTGGTTCCCTGAAAGAGAAGACGGCCACCAAAACATTACTTATGGGAAAGTATACCAGAGCCATTGCGAGGGAGAAGGAACGGCAATATATGAGGGATGCATCAAACCGCATAATCCAAGGTTAGCGGTGAGAGAGTCCAACCTCAAGGACCCTCGTGCCTAATGAAGGCAAGAAATAATCTATCACATTAAGGTGACAGAACCTGCAGAAAGTATGCAGCTTAGCCCAGTACAAGTATCTGACTGTGGGGCCCCTCTGAAGAGGGCCCAAGATGTAACCAAGCCTCTAGTAGAGTGTGCAGCTACTCTCCCAGGTGGGGGTAAGACAGCACTTTATACGCAGATAAGACTGTGTCCACAATCCAGTGCGACAGTTGCTGCTTCGAATTGTCTGTCCTATGGTCTGTATACTGTGACAGACAAAGAACTGGTCAGTATGATGCAGAGCTGTTTTCCTATCCACGTACCGGGCAGATAAAGTTCAATCTCCTATCCTCTTCCAAAAAAAACAGAGGTGGATGGAAAGACTCCAGTCCCATAGACTGGTTCATGTGGAAGGCTGTGATTACCTTAGGGAGGAAAGCAGGCTTTGTACATAATGACACCCGGCTGCCATCATCCCAAATACGCATACAGGAGCTGTGCACCGACAGTGCCTGTAGCTCACTGACCCGCTTTGCGGAGGTGATAGCCAAGAGGAAGGCTGTCTTCATAGACAGATACTTCAACTCTATGACGGGTATAGTCTAAAATGTCGATGCCTAGTGGACCTACACAGCTGCGGAGGGAGAACCACAGGAGGCAATGGGTCGTCTGTGCTGTGGCAAAGAGATTGACTTGGGCTTCCCCGATGTGTTCCCAAATGTGCTGCACCACCTGAGGGTGCAGTCGCCATTGTGACAGTTGAGAACCCTTCCTGGAGAGGAGGTCTGCTGCCCAGTTCTCTATTCCTGGGAGATGGACAGCCGGGAGGGAAAGTAAGTGCCTCTGTGCCCAGTTCAACAGCCAAAAGGCTATGCAGTTTAACCCCGGGGACTGAAGCCCTCCCTGGTGGTTCACGTATGCCACTACTGACATGTTGTCTGTGCAGACAAGGACATGTCTGTCCTGGAGCACTGGAAGGAAATGTTGAAAAGCGCGAGGTGGACCGCTCTCTGCTCCTGCGCATTTATGTGCAGGGATGTCGAAACGACCCAATCAAGGTCAGTGGACTCCTCTGCCTGCCCAGAACGCCCCCCAACCAGAATTGGATGCGTCTGTTGTCACTAACTGACAGTTGTGTATCACTCACATCCTTACGCCTTCACTCAGGTGAGAGGCTTGCCTCCATCAGCGTAGGGCTTCACAGCATAGGGGAGACATGGTCAACCAACGGTGTCTGTCATGCTTGGGGTGTAGCTGAAAGGCATTGAACCACACTTGGATCGGGCACATGTGGAGTAACCCCAGTTGGGTGGCTAATGAGGCTGCAGTCATCAGACCCAATAGTTTTTAACACAACACCAATTGTACTCTGAACCCTTGTTGAACAGGGCCAGACAGTTGCCAATGGCAGCTACTCTGTCGTCCAACAGGTAGGATTGCATCGTAAGGGAATCCAGCCGAAGACCCAAGTAGACTGTACTTTGCACCAGTATTAATTGGCTCTGGCATCGTTGAGGGACCCAGCCTCAACAAATGCTCATCACAATCGCTGTATGGGTACCTGCTCCTTCCTGCGACTGGGACAGATCGACCAGTCATCCAGGTAGTTCACCACCCTGATCTTTTGCAGCCACAGTGGAGGAATACACACGGCTGACTGGTTGTTGTTGTTGTTTTTCACATCACAGTACAACGCAGGCAAGCTGGGTTGTGCAATTGGGTCACGCAACAGCAATTATACAATTTTGTATTTATTTCTACTACTGCATGAATGGCAGTGGGTGAAATCACTCAACAGCGGGGTTACAGCAAGGCCTAGAGTGTAAGTCATAAAAGACACACAAACACTCCTTTAAATCAATACTGCATTGGCAGTCGCACACATATGACAGACATTCATAAAAGGCAGCCTGCAATGCAAGCAAGGCACGCTGCTGAAGAAAGGAGAAAAATATGTTTTATTTTAGAGCCACTGATTAAATGAAGGTGGCAAGCCAGCTTTCACCACCAATGCAGGGGAACTGCAGTCAACTCAGAAAACCTCTATTTAATTACGATCAGTTTAAGCACAGAGGTTTTACCTTACTGTCTTGAGAAGCAAAAAGAGAACGCGCCTTCCGTGGGCTGACTGTTTAATCCCTCGAGGACATTACCCCAGGAAGGGGCCTATCGGCAGCTCTGATATAAAGAGCTCAGTGAATACCTCCCAATAGGTGGTGTATCCCATAAGTAATGTTTTGGTGGTCATCCTCGAATTGAACGGGAAATCCATTGACAATTTTTAGATTAATGCTTCTGAAAAGTATTACCAAACCATTCTCACATTCTCATCAGGTATTCAAGAAGTCCCCTGCTGGGACGTAAACTCTCAGAACTACTGTGTTCCACTATTGATTTTGTTGCTTGTCCTTGCTTCTAGTGGTGGAGTATTGCCTTGAGGAATAAACATGAATGTGGTTAAAAGATGCAGTTCTTTAGCTTGTTCTGCAGTTTTGCCATGGTCTACATTACCGTTAGGGGATCTCTCAGCAATGCCAGTATAGATTTATGTGAAACCCGGAGTCAGGGTCTTCTGCTAATCACATCTTTAATCACTAAAAAGCAAGGGTGATGCAATGGTGAATTGAGCAAAGTGTAGTTTGATTTAATAAAAAAGCTAATTGGGTCAAAACAGTGTTATGCTCATAAAACATGAAGGTTTAGTGTTTCGTGTCTTATTTATATTGAGCTTGTAAATTTTTTTGTAGCAACTGCTTAGAATTTAGTTCCCTTAAAATATAGACATACTATAGAAATTATATAAGATGATTGATAAGGGGTGATTGATCGTATGGGAGATATTCTTTATTGTCTTGTGTCTACTGTCTTTTAAATTAAAAAATAAACATGAGGTGAACACAGAGAACAATTAATCGGTGGAAACTTCTTAGCAAAAGAATAGAGTGACTAGCAGGTTGGTGCATGAACTCAACTTTACCGTAAAAAAAAAAAAAGTTGCTCGTACAAGCTTATCCAGGGACGGAGTAGTGGCACAGACCAGCCTGCATCAAGATAACATACCCGATCCAATCTGAACCCGAGCTGACCAAACAAAATCTGAACCCGACCCGAACCTGAGAACTTTGAAATATTTGCATACCCAACTCGACCATCTGAACAAATATATTCCTAATATACGTTATTGCAGCTAAGTACCTTCAGTGTATTCCTGGTTTCCAGTAAAATCTTTAAGAAATAAATTTTAAAAAATCAATCATATCTCATTTACTTGCTTTCCTAGTAATTTAACACTGCATGATTCAAAAGAAGACAACAGGCTTCTTCAAAGCTTTGTTACCATAAATTGCCAAACAGAAGATGCTCTTGCAAATTCACATACTCATTTTGGACAAGCCTATATTATATCAAACCGCTAAATTAACGTTCAAAAACAACAAATATTAAACCACAACTGTGGCTTTTAAAACAGCTACAGGATGAATACATCACTTTTCATTGTGCCACTGCAGAGATGAATTTCCTGTCATTTTGTTGTCATATTTCAGTAATATTTTGCAGATTTGCATTGTACAAAGCCACGTAGACTTTTATTATTGTTGAATACAACAATGTCGTAATTTTTCCAAACAGTAGATTTAGACGCACCCTTTCCAGCAACGGAACATTCCACTACTACACATTCTCCTGTTGATAGTTTTTTTTTCTCCAATAGCCTATATATACACAGATGAATTACACCTGCACAGCAGTCATGATATAAACTGAATTTCACGTTTGACAGCACATTCCGAGTGCGAGAAAAAAAGAAAGAAAACTAACAGTGAATTAAAGAGCAATATTTTAAAACTGTACATTTAGCCGTTCTTTAAATTTAAATAAATATATATAGTTTACTACTGGACTGTTGGAGGGTGCAGGGTTTTGCTGAACACATGGGAGACAGAAAGTTTCTTTGAGACCACCTCACCGGCATCCAATTTCTATTTAATACACAAGGGGGTACCCTTGTACTGGTAAGGTTTTTCCATGGCAGCTTGCTGAAAAATACCAACAATGGTAAGTTTCTTGTGTCAGGCAGGTTATCGTGCACACAGAGGTGTTGAAAAGACTATTCAAAACAGAAGGTAAAAGAAAAAACTAAAATAAAACACAACAGCAAAACTACAAATAAAAGGTGCTGCTTCTTGCAGTGTCCCGCAATCTACGCTATCCAGTGCAGCTCGGGTTTCAGTTATGCTTTGCTGTTCCCTCACTATCACTCACTGGGTTATCCAGACTTCCCAATTAAATTGCCAATGTCCCACTCGGGTACATAAGCCTGGCTTGCTGGCCCTTTTGTCATTCCAGACACTGGCATTCCTGTTCTGTTTATTCCAGGGTTACGAATCCAGGTGCTGCTGTCGTTTCTCCTAAAAGGGATAAGGAACAGCAAAGAGTAATTTTTATAGATTGATCGACCCCCCAAGACCTGTCTTCCAACAACTCAGAGAGAGGGAGACGAAACACACGCTCACCCAACCTCTCTGAGTCATTTCCATGATTGGTAGGCGGATCCCACGGTGCTCCTGACCTCCCCCTGCTGGATCATGCATGCACCTGATAGCCAGTACAAGTCTCCCCTGTCGCAAGGACAAATACATTTAGTATCATTAACTGGAATGAAACAGTTTGTGTTGCTATCTAAAAAAGGCAAGAATTGTCAACTGATGAGAGCTATCAATTAGGTGTTGCACTTGATGGGGTTTTTTGTCTGTGTGTGTGTGCATTTGTATAAGACTGACTGTTAAAATTTGGCGACGCTGGTGTTTTGCAACTGAACTGTATCCTGTTAAGACCGCCCACACAGTATTTGTTGACAGGCTGCACAAAATGTCAGTTTATCAGCCAAGATGATTATTGGTTGTTAGTTGTGTTGAAAATTAATTATATCCTGTGGTTACTTAGTAAAGCCTAGTGATGCAGCATTTGACAGGTTTCACAAAACAAATAAGCGGGTTTGTAAAATGATATTAAGAGAGGTGAGTTCTCAAAGAACCTATGGTGCATGGCGAATGCTTTTTCAAAAATTGTGAAGCAAGAAGTGAGTTTTAGAAAGCACTTGCACACAGAGGAAGAGAAAAATACTCACTTAAAATTAAAAAATGCCATAATCCACTCACTGATAGCACACTGACCCAACCTGAGCCTAAACTATAATATACAAACTACACCCCGACCTGACCTGAACCTGACACTTATTATGGGGTCCCGTAGGGCTTGGTCGGATAGCAAGGTTTTACAGTCATCAGTGCAAAGTGAACCAATTGGTAGTGGTGCAACACCAACAAAGTAGATAATGAGAAAAGCTGTTAGCATTTACAGCTAGCAACACTCACAGCTAATGTCCAAGTAAGAGCTGACACGACAAACTTTACGAAGAATATGAGCTGATTGCTGATGACAGCACCATTTCTAAGAATCACCACTTTTCCAAATAGTCCCAGAGAATGCAGATTACTTCTCTGTCATCTGTTTGTGAAGGTTTTTGATCACCTAGTTTCTATAACTGCTGTCTGAGGAGTCACTTTAAAAAAAAAATAGAATCATTCATTAGCTCAGTCATTAACATTAATAAAGAAACACAATGTATACACGTACGTTTCATCTTTAAAATCTACCTAAATACCTTGCTCCAGGTTTGTGCATACCTATTTTTTTATGAGCACATTCTAGATTTAAATGCATTTTTATTGTACATTTTTGTTAGGCAGATTCTGTATAACGAATTCTGTATGTACAGTCTCTTAGAACAGACTTCATTAAATTGTGATTATATCCTTTAATTGCCAGCATAAATTATTGTTTTAACAATGAAACCAATGTGCCTGAAATAATCTCAAGAAAATTAAGTGGATGGAAGCTTTTGACTCTGGGGTATTACCTCTTAATAACTACAATCTAGCTCTCCATAATTCTGCATATCCCTAGTTCTGCTGCTGGATTGTGTTATAAACAGTCTTTCATTTAAAGGAATTCATTTTCACAATATATCAAACTGCAACAATCATAAAGATTCTTCTGCTTTTTTCTCTGCTTAAGAGAAGAAAAATGCAGATTTCAATGAGTTATGGGGAGGCGTGTACACTAAAGCATTGATTAATCAAGCCTTTTAGCATAAACAATCTGAGTGGTTTGTACCTGTAATGTTAAAAACCATCAATCAAAACTAATATAACAAAATATTTGTCTGTGCAGGCATGTATACCTCAGCTAATTGCCTATTTAGATTGATTTTAGATGATCTGAAATAGACAGACATGTATGTTAAATGAAATGTGCAGTGCGGTTATAACAGTGCAGAATCGGTTATAACATGGTATGGACGTGACTCCCCAGCCAGAAATGCAATTTGACTCACAAAAGTTGGGTGAAAGTTCCAGATATACAGTACAAAGCATGTCACACAGCAAAAAAATGAAAATCTTTCTCTGTTAAAATGAAATCCGATGCGGTGGACAGGGAAGAAAAGCTAAAACTCAAGCAGAAGTTTGAAAAGATATAAAAATGTAGAAATGTAATCTGTGGCCCCAGAGTGCACATGTTATTGGATGCTTGAGCTTTAAGAGCCCTCGAACATTGTACCAATCACATTCACTGCACTGAGCTGTATTTTACAGACTATTTGCCTTTAATCATCATGGAGGATGTCTTTACATCATCATCAGTGTTTAATTACAGTGGTATGTAGTTGTAAAAACACAAGCTGTCTTATTAAAATAATATTGTAATCTAGCCTTTCAGATGAAAAAGATAAAATGAATAAAGCATACTTTTTATGATTAAAAGGTCTTAATTTTAACGTATATATTATATATATATATATATAGTATATATATATATATATCTATATATATATATATATATACACACACACACACACACACACACACACACACACACACACACACACACACACACACACACAGTGCCTAAAGAAAGTCTACACCTTCTTGCACTTTTTTCACATTTTGTTGTGTCAGTGTTTCATGCAATTAAATGATTTTTTTTCCACTTATCAATACACCATACTCCACACTGTTAAGGAGAAGAAAAAAAAATATTGAGTACATTAAATATAAAACTGATAATTATTAGGCAATCTGCTTAATGGGGTTTAAAGAAGATGGGCTAGTGGCTAAGAGATTTTTTTTAATGTGGAAAAAAAAAAAAAAAACATGTAGTTCTCCCTTTAATTACTTATTTAATATATGGGGGACAGTAAATTGAAATGACTGGCTGACAACATTAAAGAGAAAATACAGCATTTACTCCAAGACATGGTAGGGAGAAAATAAAGAACTTGCAATGTAAGGGAGCTTTCAGCATGATTTTATTTCACTGTGAGTGCTAGGTTTAAATTGAAGATGAAAGTTCGTGGGAAAATCCAAGGTGAATTGATATTGCTTCACAGTGCATGTGAGGCCCTCTATAGAAAACAGGAAAGTCATGATGCTATAAACCCCACTTAATTCAATTCCTGTGGATGCTTGCAATTTAACACAATGTTTTTGGTTCTATCTTTTTTTTTTTTTTTAAATATGTTTGTATCTACATTTTAACATATTTTATTTTCGACCTGACTGGGTAGATGTTTTTATATATTTCTATTAAATTGATATTATGGGATTTCAGATTTGGAATATGTCCAAATTATTTTGCTTTCTCATGTATTACTTGTCTTGAGAAAATAAAATAAATATATTTTGTGAAACTGTTGCACAGACAAAAGGAATAGATAGCATGAGATAATTTTAATTTCATTATTGCTCAGAGATTGTCAACTTACCTATTAAAGAACTGCTTCGTTAACACTAATGCTTATGGTTTAGTACCACACGAACTTCTTTGGACAGCATTTGATTTTTTCAGTGTACCGAGGACAATAACAAATTTAGTGAAAGCCTATTTTGGAGATATGCAATTTAGTTTTTCAACTTCAGAATTCAGCACTACATGGCAATGTCTAGAAGTTGTAATAATGGCAGGAAGTACCATTTCTCCACTGGCTTTTACCATGGGAGTGGGTAGTGGGAGGACAGCGCTTTTCTTCTGGAATGCGACTACCACCAATTCGAGCATATATGGATGACATGACCACCATAACTACAACAGTAGCCTGTACTAATCGGTTATTGGGAAAATTAACCAATAACATTGAATGGGCATAAATGAAATTCAAGCCTTCTAAATCAAGGAGCGTCTCTATAGCTAAAGGTAAAGTAGTGGATAAAAGGGTCTACATTAATGGTGAGACAGTACTGACAGTGTCTGAGAAGCCAAGAAAAAGTTATACGATGGGGACCTAAAGGACACAGCTTGTGTGGGAGAAGTGAGAGAACAAGCAGTAGAAGGGTTGAAGAGCATAGACAGCAGCACTTTATCAGGCAAACTGAAACTCTGCTGCTTTCAGTTTGGTCTACTGCCAAGGCTGCTGTGACAATTGACTGTTTACAAGGTTTCCTTGACAACAGTAGAGAAGCTGGAAGCTTTAATCAGTTCATAAGTCAGGAAATGGTTGGGAGTTCAATGTTGTCTCAGCAGAGTGGGACTTTATGATAACAGAATGCTGCAGCTACCAGTCTCCGCTCTAACAGAGGAGTTTAACGCATAATGGAGGCAGCACCTGTGTTGAAAACTGGAAAGAAGTGTGGTGGTAGTTTCGTATTTTTCCAACTTCTGTACGATGAACTGCACTGAGCTCCGAGGGATGTTCAATGCCTTTGAAATGGTTTTGTACCCTTCCGCAGATTTGTGTTTCTCTATAATCACATCCCTGACTTGCTTAGAATGCTCTTTCATCATCATTTTGATTCTTTCTTTTGAAAGTCTCTACCATACTGTGGGACCATACAGAGAGAGCGGTATTTATCCTCACAGATTAATTTAAAGCAGGTGATCCACTAATTTCTTACACAGGTGGAGTCCATCAACAAATGATGTGACTTGTTGAGGTAATATATTGCACCTGAGCAAATTTGGCTTGCAATTACAAAGGGTATGAATACTTTTTTAATCTGATCATTTCCGTTTTTCAATTTTTGTAAATTGTTGAAAGATTTAGGAATTTTTCTTTTGATTTGACATGGTGCTCAAGGCTTTGTAGATCAGTGGGAAAAAATCCTAATTTAATCTATATCAAATTCTGAATCTGCGACTCTTAAATGTGAAAAAAGGGATGGGGGCTGAATACTTATTCAAGGCACTGTAAGTACTGTGTAAGCATAAATTATTTGTTAGTTTGTTGTATTTATTATTAGTGGCAAGTGGAGTTTTTGCCAAAAATGAAAGCAAGCATATGATCTTTGCTTTGTTGGATACTCTTCTATAATGTTTGATTATATTGGCCAGTTATTTGCAATAATATTATAGTGCCTCTCCTTGAAGGGGACTAACATGGACATGGGGTACGGAGGAGGCTGGGATTGGGAACTGTTTCAGGGTGAAGGTGTTCTTGTCATGTTAATTGTAGTACAGTGTCCTGTTATGTTAAATATGTTACCCTTATGTTCTAGTTATAAAGATGTGTTCATTTACTGTTTGTAGTTAAATAGCTGGTGTGCAAAGCATGTCTGTTGGGGTGGAAAGTATGTGTTGTGTGAGTGTGTGTTAGCTGCAAATAAAAACTCCATTGCCCTGAAAGAGCGTTGGTGAGTGCGTCAATTACTGCTGTGCTTCCTGCAATATATTGGCTGAGAAAGTCACACTCTAGTATTCTGAGATTTCAGCATTATCAGAGAGTGATGGCTTTATTCTTCAGCTGACATGAGAAGAGCTTCCAGAATCAAAAGCAACTGTCACTCATATTTAAAAAATGATCATGTCAGTATGCCTTTATTGGGATAAACAATAGGTGTAGTATTGGGTAAAAACAAAGGGAATCCTTTTTTTAAATTAAAATATGCCCTTGATTTAATGAAACAGTTAGTCCTATTAATTAAAACATTTGTATGTGCCATGGAATGTCTCGAGTGAAATTCAATGATGTTTGTTTTAATAAAAAATAAAAACACAATGGATACTCCAATAGGTTAAAATGTGGTTTCATATTTAAAAAAAAAAATATATATATATATATATATATATATATATATATATATATATATATATATATATATTTTTTTTTTTTCTCCTTTCTAGTTAGAATACTCATTTGTGTTCCAAACACTATGATATGTAGCAAGACTGTCTACGGAAAAAAAAGAACGAAACTGAAGATAGTACAGCCATGCGACTATAATGTAAGTCATGTCTAGCTCTAGCTTCATGCACACCCCTAAATGTAAACAAGATGTAAATTCTTATTCAAATGCAATTTTAAGAATACTGATATAGTTGTATAATTAACCCAAAATAACCCTAGCAGTTACGCAGGCCAATTATTGACCTTATTCCTAAAGCAAATAATACAATTGGCTACAGCATTTTCAAGTTGATACTAATGGACATGCTTCAATAACTGTGGTCATTTGATTAGCCTTTGAAACCACGGAACAGTAAGTACTGAGCACTGGTAGGGTTTATACAAAACCCTGGCACCACTTACACATTTTTTTATGAAATCCAAATTACATGTGAACAGATGTTCATTTCTACTAGAGGGAAGGATTAGAAAAGAGAAGTGCTTAGTTTTTTAAATGGCAATGGTTTCAATATTTCATAATACAATAATGCAGATGTGTTCTGTATTGTTAGTAACTTCATTTTCTCCAGACTTTTATTTGTTTTTCTGTTATCACTTACGAAAAACACATCCTAATTAATATTAAGCCATTTAGGTCAACCATAGCCAACTTTTTCAACAAAATTGACTTTTTTTTTTTTTTAAATTAACTCTCTGAAGATGTCTAGTTTAAAAAAAAAAAAAATGAAATAATTGTTGAATGCTACATTTACTCAGAATTTTCTTGGGCTGCTGAAAGGCAGTCCAAAGCACAAATAATGTCTGATAAACCACTGGGGGATATTGAATTCATATTTTTAGTATTATGGAAATTGTTTAGACAAAATTAAACAATGGGACAATTTCCACGGAAAAAAGATAAATAAGCCTCACTTTTTTTTCTCACGCTATTTTGGTAGTACTTTCGCTTTCCATGTAGAAAGAGAGATTCAGAGAAATTATTGTTCCAAATGCAAATAACCTAATTGATATTAAAACACGGGAAGGTATATTTGAATGTTTGTGTCTTAAGTACTAATTTGGCCTTGCACAATTTACTAATAACGTAGAGCTTTCTTAAACTGGGTTTGCACAAAGTTTTTACGTTGCCTCGAAGTTTGTGGCCTGCCTCATTTGGCCACCAAAAAACCCCCACAAAAATAAATAGACATAGCGTTCCACAAATAATAATAAAAAAGCAATATTCCATAAGAAAACGCTGTGTACTATCCTTTTGTTATTTGATAAACACTTTTTAACTGCATATATATTTATTATAACCCTATTATACACTTACATATTCTAATAGGTACAAGTTTTCCTACAGAACTATAGTTTCAGCAATTCTGTTTGAACGTAGCTAAAATACCAGCATTTAGGTTGGTAATATAAAAATTATTCAATCAAAATGTTTAGTATAGTAAAAATAAAATAAAAAAATTGGTAGAATACCTACAATAAGCTACCCTTCTCACCCACATTTCCCACTTATAAAGATGGTCTTATAAAGATGGTCTTATAATAATAATAATAATAATAATAATAATAATAAATAATAATAATAATAAATACATGAATCCAAATTCCACAGGGATGGTGCAAAGCTTTTCGCCCATAGTTGTTTTCATGGAAGTAACACTGTCTCTTTTTTTTAATGTTTTTGTATTTTTAAAACAAATCTTGCTCATGGCTCAAGCCTGATGTTGTCAGTAGCTGTCTCAAAGACGGCCGGAGTGGGTGGCGTCAGACCAGAGCCAGGAAATAAACAACAAGAGAGATGGAGTTTGGTGGAGCTGAGTGAATGGTTTCGCTCAGCATTTAATGAGTGAACAGAACAGTAAATAAAAAGATTGTACAAACATAAATACAGGACATGGCAATGGCAGCCAAAACAAAAAGACAAACAAAACGGACTAACACTAAACAAAACACTGTGAGCAGATATTTTACTTCTATTATTATTATCGCAATTATTACCTCAGTCTCCTAACCTGTTCTCTACTCACCGAACACACAACCCCCGAGTGAGTGAAAACATGCTGCTTTTATGCAGCTGTACCGAGACTCGACTGCTAATCAATCTTTCAATTGGAGTCTCGGTACAACTGCACGTGAATAAATAAAGTGCAATTCCCCGTGCTCACATATTACATTTTACTAGCATGTGAAGTGCTATGCAATCCTTGTGCCTAAATACAAATATACATTTTAAACACTCGTGTTACACAGACCCGTTTATATCCTGTGTACCAATGACTATACACCAACATTAACACACAACTCAAAATATACACAGGGGCGTGCACTTTGCCACAGTAGCTCACAGCAATAACGCAGCTATGCTAATTTAATGCATATTTTGGTACAAACGTCACATTTTTCCCCTTGATAGACTACTGTGTACAATGATTTGCATCTTATTGCTAAAGAATAGAAAATTCTATGCTAAAGCAATCAGCTATCCGATGACCAATCACAAAGATAACAAAAAGTAAGTGTAATGGGCGTCATTATTTATGTATATATTTATTGCAAAGGTTTTTATTTTTATTTGTAGTAGCTTCAGTATTTTTTATAACCTTGCTTATAAAGCAACTGAACCATAAAACACTAATCAAATGGCAATAATCTGAAACTTTGAATAAAAAAAAACTAAACACAAAACCAAACACCAAGCCTCTCGTGCTGTATGCTTATTTTTTCCTGTTCTGTCAAAGAAGCTTGCCAATAGGATTCCTTGATACCACTTTCGGTTAAAGTAGAAATTTTTTTATTATTGTTCTTTAAAAAAAAAAAAAAAAAAAAACTAACTAAAAAAAATCCTTTAAAGGTGCTACACAGAACACTCAAAGGCCAGAGTTCTGCCCATGTCTATCGTTCATAGCTGAAGTGACCTCCAAGCCACAAATTCTGATGTAAACAGAAACTGCAAATGTATTTAGAAATTGTTTTGCCAATAAACAAAAGCCTTAAAGAGTATGTATGGTTTACCTTCTGTAAAATTAACCTTCCATTATTTTTATTAAACAAGTTTGTCTATATGAGAAAAGTAAGCCTTTCAGGTAAACCATTATTCTTGTGCCATCAACAAGTCACATTTGATATACAAAAAAAATAATAACAATCATAATAGTTTTTTTTTTTTTTTTTCCCCTGGCGACATACTGTAAAAAACTATTGCTGTGAAGGGAAAAGTGGTATCTTTAAAGGGATATGAATTAGTTAAAGAGCCACAGACATGACTGTGATCAGTGGTCTGTCCTTTCTGGAAATGTATTTTGTTTCTGGGAAGTGTGAAGGTCTACATTTGAGTATCTTTGTGTTTGTCTGACAAAAGAATAGGTCAAAACTGCCCTTTCCTTTGACAAATAATAAAAAAAAAAGATCTTAGTTGGATAGCTTTTGAGTATGGTCAGGTGTGGATAGATCCAAGTGGACGAGGACTAGAAAAATTATCATAAAATACATATTAAGTTTAAATTAAGAAAATATATATTAAAAGTTAATTTTAAATGTAGCCATTACTACCATTATTTACATTCTCCTAGAACTCGCTCCACCCTAACATTTGATCTGCTTCAAGTGCATTCATTTATCATGCTATTTAAATCTGTAATTAGCTTATTAGATCATGTTTTTCTGATATGTGAAGCAGTATTATCTCAAGGTAGTACACATTTCAGAGAGACGGGAGATATCTAGAATAAATTAAGCACTGTGCAAATTAGGAAACATGTCATGGGTGATTTGTGTTTTGATGTTAGAACTTTAAAGTATAATATCTATCTCAAAACCATGATTATGTACTTTCTCTCAGCCAGTGAGATGTTCCTGCTGAGTCAACATCACACCAATCAAAATGAGGGGAATAATGATGATTTTGAGCCTGCTGGTACAGCAGCTGTGATTTTTCCTGTATCACAGTGTGCCTGTCCCTCACCGTAGAAGCTGTTGATTCTGAGGCAGAGGTGCTAGAAGGGACCATTGTCACAGAATGTTTAACTGGGTTCTGTAGCATGTAGATTATTATGATTTAAATTTAAATAACCTTTTTTGTCTCCCTTATTTTTTTAGTTAGTCTCTCATTTATTAAATGCCATACAGCTAGAGACTTAATTTAATGGTGTGGTAGTGTGTTGATCCTTTATTCTGGTTTTGAACATCTGCATCCCTGCTCTGCATGTCAGTCAGAGCTCCATTCTATAAGTGACGTTATGTCACCTTTCTAGTTGTGAGGCTAGTAGCTGCCTTTATTTCTAAAGGAAGAAAGGACAAAGAGAGAAGGCAGCCCCTTTTCCAACACCTGGATCAAAAGTCAACATTGGCAGGAAGTTGTTGTATAAGTTTGTACCTCCAACCTAACTTCATAGAAGAAATTCCTAGAAGAGAAAATGAATAACTTTGTGATAGCATTGGGGGCTTTGGGAAATCCCACATATTGCCTACATTTAGAGAATGAATATTCATGTAAATGGTGTGAGCATGACTGGTTCCTGTATATAGAAAACAGAACACATGCTTTTGGTTATGTCTAGGCTTTATACTTTTCAATTTTAAATCGGTAAAGCTAGTTTTCATACTTGCTGTCTGCCCCATCTTCGTTACGCTGTGAATAGCTAGGGGTCACTGCTAGTCATCTCAGTGGTCCCTTAGTAGGCTACTTTAGTTTCACTGTCAGCCATTTCATCTTGTTCTGACAGAAGCGGTGCTAGAATGCTCTCATTCGTTTAAATGATGTCAATCATCAAGACCTGCACCAAGTGTGCACTTTCATTTGCCAGCTATAGTGTCTGTCATTCAAAGTGCCTACTTTGAAATTAGTGGGATAAGGTATACAGTGACAGTTACTATTTTGATTTGAAAATGGGGTGCAAGAGGAAAGTATTGTGCACAATACCCTGACCAGCCGCTGAAGTCTGCTGCAGGACAAAGCGGGTCCATTTGCCTTGTCTTCCAGTCCAGCTGTGCTGAAGCAGGAGAGGGGTGAGGAGAGCTCAGACTCTAAATAATAAGTGAAAGTTAGTTCTGTTCAACTATCTAATGTTTTTTTTTTCTGTGCATATTCTTTTTACTCGTAAATTTATGCTATAGACATCTGTTTAAAACATCTTTATAGGCTGCATTTTCTATGGTTTGTTTGAGACCATTTTTTAATTTGTGTAGGATCTTTATCTTTACAAAGTATAGCTCTGCTGTGACCAAACATTATTTCAATTAAAATGTTGGTAACCTTGGTTTTGTTGCATGTTGAATATGATAAAGGGGGTTCGCTAAATGAGACGTTTCTTTTTTTTTAAAGCATAAAGGTTGATTTCACCAATTCTCTGCTTGAATTGAAAAATAAAGATAGAAAAAAAGGTAAATTCTTTCTAAAATAAATGTCGACATTAATTGTTGATTTGGCAAAAAAAAATAAAAATAAAATGGAATAAATGCCTGGAATAAAATATATAAGCTATTTTAATGATGTAACACCAAAAGTTTATTTCAAATTACCACTTGTAACTGCTCCACTGTGCCTCAGTAGAGCTCATTTACAAAACTAAACACAGCTGCACTTGAAAACAAATGCTTTTATCATGTCATATTGATAGCCCAACATTAGACATTTACAGAAAATGTTGTTCCCTTTTTAAGTACAAAATTTTACCATTACCTACTGGGTGTTTACCTCCTGAAGACCCTGCAACCTGAATAGACATACCAAAGCTGCATGCTAGCACCTGTGACGCAGTCATGCCCTTCCCTGAGGGCATAAGAAGACTGTGCACACAGATACCAGCATCATTTTTCCTTTCAGAGGACTGAAGCTGACAGGAGAGTCATAGACAGATAAGTACTGGTTACTTCTATCTGCGTCTATGTTACTCACTATGGTGTTTTACACTATTAAATGTGATACATTTGTGGACGTTGTATTAGTTTACTAGTTACTCGTAATTTTTTTCACACAGCCTGTTACGCCCCACAGCAGCCTTGTATCCCTTGTGAAGCCAGCAGCTTGTGTGTGTGTGTAACAAATTAATGCACTTACTCATCACGTGTGACTTCTGACTCTGCCACCAGTTTTCTGTCACCAGTTTTCTGATATAAAGCCAATCTCTTCAATGTTACAATTTTTTTCTTTTTTTTAATTCTTTCTAATGCCAGATCAGACTGTCTTTATATTGTGCAGTTCCAGAGCACTTCCTCCAGTTTCACCTGACAGAAATGCAGCCAAAACAAAGCGAATGAGAGAAGCTAAGGTAATTTAACAGTTAATCATTAAACAGTTCTAGCTACTGTAATATATTCTTTTTTTGATCTTTTGTTGCTTTTGTGCATTTTCATTTGCAAGTGAACTGTGTGACATTAGGGCCTTACCAAGCACTATATTCTGCAATTTTGAATACTGACTTGGGATACTGTTTTAATTCTGGAAACTTTTTTTTTTTTGCTAAATTGCATTGCCTTTTACGTTTTATGCAGTTCTGTGCATAGATAACATTCAGATTTTATTTTGTTGTTAGGTCGTTAATAGAACATTTTACATAATGCTACAATACGTACCAGATTTAAAAGTATGTACTGTATTACAATTAACATGTTGACCTGCCCTATTATGTTAATTCTACAATGGTGTGGCTGCTTGAGCAGACTGAGGCAGCAGTTTTTACAGTGCTGCACGCTGCGTTGCTAGTTTCATCATTCCTAGGTTTTATTCCTGTGACGCACGCAAGGCCAGTCTCCCAGTTGAGGATAAGATGTCAGGTGCTGTTCCTGCCTGGGGCCAGAGCATGCCAAACAGGCACTCACTCACAGCAGCTTCTGTGAGTTTTGCAAGAATTTCTATAAGCGTTTCTCTGAGCTCTTCCTGCCCCCCCCCCCCCCCACCCACCCACCATTCCCATGGAGCATCAAGGGGCTATAAGCACAGACAGCAGGATGATATGCTGTCCATCACCGCCGCTGAGAAGGTGGGTGAACCAGAGCTCCCATGGGGTGTCCTGTGCATGTGGCCCCTCCAAGCCTGGTTCACCAGAAAGGAGGTCATCACCATGGATTGGTCAAGCCTGGGCTGGGGCGGTGTGTGGAATGGCAGCCGGGCAAAGGGGGGTGGAGCCCCTGTTGGTAAGGTCTCTACATAAATATTTGCAGGCAGTTTATCTGACCTTGCAGAATTCTTTGCAGGAGGTTCAAGGGAGACATGTACTTGTCCGGATGGACAACTCTACTATGGTGGCTTATATAAACCACCAGGATAGCCTCAGGTCCCCAGTCTCCATCGTGTAGCAAGCTGTTGCTCTGGACACACGAGAACCTCCTCTCACTGCGGACAATGTGTTCACTTCCCTGGATTTTTTATACAGTTATATTTCCTGGTATTTTATGTATATACTTCACTCACTGGCATTTCATGCACACAGAAAATAGTTCTGTGGCATGTTATGTAAATAGTTCCCTGGCATTTATTGTATATAGTTCCCTGCAATTTTATGGAGTTAGTTCTCTGACACATCGATTGTATATAGAGTAGTTGCTCTCCCACAATTTAAAGATAATTAAAAAAAAAAAAACAAAGCTTGCAAAAGCAATGTGTGTGCAAAATATCCATGTCTCCTTATATTGTCTCTGTTTTAAAATGTTAGCCTCCATAAAAGTTCACTTGGTCACCAGGTTTTGAAAGCTAATGGCCAAATAGCAACCAGCATACAGTGATTTGTCCCACCCTGAGCCTTTGGCTTTGGGTCTGGCCCCTGAACAGCTGTATTTGAGCTGTCTAGAGATTTCTAATAGGGTCATTGGCACCTTGCAAAATGCCAGAGCAGCATCCATGTGTTCCCAGTATGGGTACAAGTGGGACGGCTTTCAGATGTGGTGCCTGCCTCTGGGTTTTGACCCAACGACTTATCCCATGGCAGTCATATTGCAATTTTTGCAGGACCTGTTTGATGAGTGGAAACCCCCCCTCTACATAAAAGTTCTATCTGGCAGCTCTTTCAGCTTGCCATGTCAAAATTCTCCTGAGAAGCTTACTTCTTGGCAGGGCAATTTTTTTAAAGAGCTTGGTGGCTTTGGCTGCCTATGAAACATATTGTTCCTCGCTGGAGGCTTAACGTGGTGCTTGATGCACTCATGAAGTCTCCATTTCAGCCCATGCATTCAGATGAGCTGAAATTTGTAACTCTCAAAGCAGCTTTCTTGCTTGCAATCACCTCCGGTGAGTGAGATGCAAGCATTTTTAATTGCGAAAGCCTGCTTAATTTACGCTTAATTATGCTTCGTACCGACCCTGGCTTCGGAATTATTGAGGGAGGCTTCTCCCTCCATTTTTTAGCCTAGCTACTTGTTACTGAGGTTCCTAATGGAAATGCACAAGGGGCTCTATTCTGATGGAATGAGTGCAATTGCAAATGCAGTGGTTAAAGTCAATCGTGTCTGCCCCACAGGGAGTGGCTTCTCCAAAAGTGTGATTCTGATGAAATTAAAAACCCAGTGCAAGCGTGTTTAGTGGTGCACTGACAGCGTCCAGCCAATCAATGCTGAGTAGGTTGAGGAATCTGCTATCCAATCAGGGCCAGCCAACAATCCCTTTAAGAGACAGAATGCACTTGCGTCACTGCAAAGCTCCTATTTTGAATGAATTTTGAAAGTTGCGATCATGTCGAGCGGCAGTAGCACAGAGCAAGAAAAACCAGCCCAAGTCAGAACAGCAAGTAATAGGTCACTCACCGAGAGAATACGTAAACCACACTTCACCTCACAGGAGATTGCTATATTACTAGAAGAGGTAGAGGCACGAAGGGCAATCATTTCTTATTAATAATAATTATACAAGGTACATCATGTAAAGTGTAAAATACTTGTAAAATACTTACTACACCTCCCACCTCACAGTGCAATATCATATGACAAAACCAAACATACTACATAGGGACGCTAAACAAAGCAGTGGCATGTAAGTTAAAGGAGCTGGGGCAAATTGAAAAACCAGAAGTTTTTTGACCGACGCTAGCACATTATACATAACTATATACACATACAAACTAGCTGGACACTTGGTAAAACTTAATACATCATTTACTGTTAAGGATTAGGTGTATATGTGCTGTGCTGTACGAATGCTAAGGATCTTAAGGTTATAGTAGTATTTTTTGTGATCACGCGACTCACTGGCGAATATGTTAATGATACCATGCCCCGAAATTTATGCCGACTCATGGCGATGGGGCAGACGCGCTATAACGGTGCAAGACATGTCTTCAGAATACCATTTCAGCGCAGTGTTTTTTTGTTTTTTTCGTCTTTGCTCCATTTGTGGGGTTGTGGCATAAAGGCATTCAAAAATATTGTAAAGCACAGCATGTAAGATATGATCTGTAAAACTCAAATGGCACACAAAAGAGAATACCATACAACTGAGCTAGCTGCTGGACAACCTTGTCAGTCATATACAATTTTTTTCATGGCAATGTATCCAGATCAACACTGTTATTGAATACAGGCACTTCATGGATTATAGTGACCTCAAATTTACAGGTGATCTCCACAGGGGCTAGATTATCTAATGCAAATGACCTCCTGCCTCCATTTCACCAGTAATTACGATAAGCCACAATGAGTTTATTTTTAGGGTAAGTGAGAAAGGCAATTACAGGATTAAGGTCAGGTGAATAAATGTTTCTTCATGAAACTGGCAGAGCCAATTACCTTTTCACTGGAGTGGTATCTTTATGTGGAGAAAGTGTAGGAGAACATAACTAAGGTGTTCAGTCCTATAAATCCAAGTCTTTGATCCTCAGCTCCAATCACTATGAGCCAGAGCCAGGTGAAACTACCACTGGCATCCCTGAGATCCATGTCTGTTTGTGAGTTGGCAGTCAGCGAAGGCTGTAATGATGCCAAGTTGTTCAGCATTCTCAGAGAGCAAGCACTCACTCCAGAACAAAGTTAAGCAATCCTCTTGTTCTAGGAGAAACATTCCCTGTTTTTGAACATTTTCAGTGCCACAGTAAAAAAGAAAAAATGTAAAAAAATTAAAATAAAAAAGAAGATATGGTCACTGGTGTACTGCTTTTCATTGTTGATTTAAAACTTATGTTTAAGAATTTTCAACCAAATATATTATTAGTATACTGATGTGATCAGAACACGAGTACAGTGGACAATGTGATGGGATAACTGAAACAATAGCTCTGGAATCTTGATTGTTAACAGATATGCAGTTAAAATGTTATTCTGTAATTTTTGTAAATGTCTGACTTCATTACTCACAAGATTTCAGTGATAAATCAAACCAGGGCTTCATATGGCCAAAAAATGAAAATAACAATAACCATCGGGCTAAAGACAACAAGGGGTAGATGTACTAAGGTGGGCCAGTCTCAGTGCAAACATAACGCATTTTGCATTTTTGTTGCGACAATTCGAGTATACATTTTGTCGTATGTACTAAGAGAAAATATGTTAATGAAAAGGGCCACAAAATACTAATTAAAATATTTGTTGCGTCATCTTAGCGAGATCTCTAGTCAGTTTATTCCCAGATTCCCAGATTCACCCCCCAAGTAAAAAATGTGTCTCTTTCAAAATACTTTTCATAAGTATACAGTACCCATCACAAAACTGGACATGTTTGTCTGATATAAGGTTTAAAAACTGAAATAACCCTAATGTGTTTTGGGTAGGCCTATACAGTATATATCTGTATAGTAGGTCTATACAGTAGTAAAATTAAATGAATACCTAGCGCACTTTCTTTTTACTTTAGCCTGCTGTAGGCTACCGGTAACACAAAATAAGCCATGCTGCTGCTTATTATTACTCAGTTTTTATTTAAGTTAGTCAGGGGTGCAGTGCTAAATTGTACACAATTACAAACCACCTGCACATTAATAGAATAGGTGTGTTTCCTTTTCTTATACAGATGCTCAGAACAAGCTGGAGGAGTTAGCGGGACAATTAAGAGTTGAACTATTTAAGGCAAAGGAAGGACCCATCCAATAAGTAATATAAATGGTAATCGGATGGGGGGTACATTTGGGAAAAAGTGAGCTTTACAAGAAATATGGTGTAAAAGGGGTGTTCTGTTATTGTGTGGGTATCTGCTAATAGACGAGAGAGACACAGAGGTTGACGTTAAAAACGCCGCTCAGGCATCCAGGTTTTCATGACAGAATGTACACGGGTTGTAGTGGCAAAGCCATAAAAATGAAGAGAAGCAACCAGAAATCGATGGTATGTTTTTTTTTTTTAAAACAATTGTAAGACTGAAAATAAATAATTTGCATTGGTTAAACTATGTTTCAAATGTGTGTCTATACCTTTAAATTACAGGTTTGAATTAATGTATGTTTGCATTTGGACAATTAGTGTTCCCATAGATTGACTGGGGTTGACCTTTTATGTAGGGGATACAGGAAGTGAGAATGACAGAGAAATGTGAGTGAGACTTGTCCCATACGGAAAGAAAATATATTTTTAATGTATATTTTTTTATGAATGGTAAACATGTTAAATATATGAATAATGTATTTATAACCTTAACCTATATTTTTAACATATAAAATAAATACATGGCTCTGTGGTAGTGTTCACCACCCCTGTACATATTTTTTGTGTTGTTGTTCTATGTGGCGTATTAATGTGTATAGATATTGGTGCACTGGATATAATAGGGATGTGAAGCACAAGTGTTGTTAATGTATATTTGTATTTAGGCACGGGTATTGCACAATTACTTACGTGCATATAAAGTATGTAATAATACGTGAACATGGAATTCAGGTGAATGATTAATTAGTAATTGAATCCCAGCACAGTTGTACAAATAGTTTCACTCATTCGGGGTTGGGTATACAGTGAGTGTACGGAGAGAGAGAGGAGAAAATAATTAAAATAAAGTATAACAATTGCTATGTGGTGGTTTTACAGCAGCATGATACTTGTTTAAGGTTTCCACTGTTTGTTTGTCTTTCTGTTCATTTGGTCATTGTACCGTTTATTTTGAGTATTTCATTTGTTCAACTCTTTTATTTGTTTTTTTAGTAAAACACTGAGTGCCGCAGCAGCTCAGTTTCACTCCCAGTACTGCCTGTCTGAGTGTTCCTTCTGGGTCTGTGACGTCATCCAGCAGCCATCCTTGTGACAAGCTCACAGACTAAATTATATTTAATATATATTCCAAATGCACCAGATATTTTTTATACATTACAAATTAATTTATTTAACTGATTAAAAATACATTTTACAATATATTGTTATCAATATACATTGATTTTTGCAACAAAAGTACCATACATTTAAAATATATTAAGTTTTCACTTTACATTTGTCATACATTTTAAAAACATTATTTATGGATGCTGTTTAAATATATAAAAATACATATTTATAAACAAATTGATGTAAATATTTTTGAATTGAATAAAAATACAGTAAGTTTCCCTGAAATATATAATGATATTAATATGTGATGTTGACCTTAGACATTGATTAAACATATATATATATATATATATATATATATATATATATATATATATATATATATATATATATATATATATATATACAGTAGTATTTCTGATTTGTTATTAATCAAAGAAAATCACCCTGAGAGGTGTGTGCATCCACAAGAGTGGGGAGGTGCCTCTGTGGATGTGTTTGTGTTAGTGAGTGGTGAGTCACTGTTGTTGGCAATCTCTGCAAAATAATACCTCTGTTATAAAAAGAGTTGAGCTGCTTACTTTATTAATCCATAAGTGTGTTTTAAGAGCCCTGCTTGTCTACAATGCTGTTTGTGAATTATTATGTGCTATATGAAAGTACATACTGTATATTGTGTCATATTTCAAATGTATATGCATTTTTCTCATATAAATTTTATATTTCTCAATATATTTACTTTATATTTTAAAAACATTAATGATACATTTAACATATATACATTTATATATTTTGCATACATCAAATATATATTTACCATATATGTCATATATTTTTCATATCTAGAAAATGGGCCAATTTTGGTGTATTAAAAAATGTATAAAATATCTTTATATATATATATATATATATATATATATATATATATATATATATATATATATATATATATATATTTAATTCAAGAATGATAATTGGGAAAATATAATTTATCATTATATATTATATTAATATATATTTTGTTCCATATGGGATGAGCAAGACTGAACAGCTGCATGCCTTTTGCTCTATACATCTAATACTGTGTACTTTCTCTACAAAGTCTTATTGCAATTGACATGATGACTGCAGGAATGTCCACCAGAGCTGTTGAAAGAGAATTTAATGTTCATTTCGCTACCATAAGCCGCATCCAATGTCGTTTTAGAAAATTTGGCAGTTAACGTCCAACTGGCCTCACAACCGCGGACCATGTGTAATCACGCCAGCCCAGGACCTCCACATCCAACTTCCTCACCTGCGGGATCATCTGAGACCAGCCACTCGGACAGCTGATTAAACTGTGGGTTTGCACAACCGAAGAATTTCTGTACAAAATGTCAGAAACCATCTCAGGGAAGCTCATCTGTGTGCTCGTCATCCTCACCAGGGTTTTGACCTGACTGCTGTTTGGCGTCTTAACCGACTTCAGTGGGCAAATGCTCACCTTCGATGGCCACTGGCACGCTAGAGAAGTGAGCTCTTTACTGATGAATCCCGGTTTCAACTGTACCAACTATATGGCGTCGTGTGGGCGAGCAGTTTACTGATGTCAACGTTGTGAACAGAGTGCCCCATGGTGGCGGTGGGGTTATGGTATGGGCAGGCATAAGCTACGGACAATGAATTGCATTGTATCGATGAGATCCGTGCCATTCGTCCGCTGCCATCACCTCATGTTTCAGCATGATAATGCACGGCCCCATGTCGCAAGGATCTGTACACAATTCCTGGAAGCTGAAAATGACCCTGTTCTTCCATGGCCTGCATGCTCACCAGACATGTCACCCATTGAACATGTTTGGGATGCTCTGGATCGACGTGTACGACAGCATGTTCCAGTTCCCGCCAATATCCAGCAACTTCGCACAACCATTGAAGAGGAGTGGGACAACATTCCACAGGCCACAATCAACTGCCTGATCAACTCTATGTGAAGAAGATGTGTCACGCTGCATGAGGCAAATGGTGGTCACACCAGATACTGACTGTTTTTCTGATCCATGCCCCTACTTTTTTTTTTTTTTTGAAGGTATCTGTGACCAACAGATGCATATATGTATTCCCAGTCATGTGAAATCCATAGATTAGGGCCTAATGAATTTATTTCAGTTGACTGATTTCCTTATATGAACTGTAACTCAGAACAATCTTTGAAATTGTTGCATTTTGCGTTTATATTTTTGTTCGATGTACATTAGATGTACTCAAGAACCTGACTCGAGACCACCTCGTGGAGTAGTCTTGAGTCTGGCTCTAAATTAAATCTCATTAGATAGTGCAGTTTGTCAGAAGTGTGGATGCTGTAATACTGAACTACATTTTGTGTGTATCCTCCAATATCCAAAATGCTTTTGACATGTTTTGACACATAGACATTAAAAATACAGAACTCAGAATAGGCACCTGAAGGAGTTGAGAATGACTATCAATACTGCTGTATCATATGCAGTTTCTGAGGTAAAATGGTGGATCATGGAGCGACGTGATCAGATGCCAAAATCAAGGCACATTGATATCTGGAGCGATGAAATTGGTCAAGAACAACTTCAAAACTAAATGCATAACCATAACATTCATGCTAGAACCGCTATGTCTTTGGTGGGCACGGGCTCTATATTTGCCGGGCTGTAAACATAAAATACAGTGCATGATGGAATAATGGCATATAAAGTCCCACAGTACATTGCGCAGCTAGGAACTGTAACCGTTGTAAACTATTTTAACAGTGTTTGTATGCATTAATTCTGACTAAACATGAAACGGTACTGTAGTGTGCTGGATTAATTAAAATTAAAAGTGTGTAGTTGAGTTGGATTAATTAAAGTGTTTTTGAGTACGGTTCTTGAGATCGGTTATGTGGTGTAGACAGGGCCTTAATGTGTAGTTTAATGTTTTTTTTGTAGGCAATGACTGCTGAAAGACCACAACCAAGGTAGTTGAAGTGTGGGCTAGTGAAGCACTTACTACCGTCTTGCAATTAAGTGTCCTAAGGTAAATTGGTTTAACACTAGGTATCCAGCTATGGCTGTTGTCTCTATCACATTTTCTCTTTAGCCATAACATGGCAGGATTGCAGTTTGACTTTTCTGTGGCTTGTGAACTATCTTGTCTTGCAGTTGTTAACCCAGGAAGGCAGCTTCAGGGAATGTGTCAAGTAGGTGACTGTCTGAACTGAATATTTTTGGAGATAAATAGCTATAAGTGGGGTTGTTTTGAATACCACATTCTTATCATAGCTGGTAAACCGGACAAGAAATCTTTGACTGTATAATGGAAGAAGATGCACTCTTTCCATTGTGTGTACCTGTAAGAGTCTGTGACCAAACTGGCAAGCAGTACAGAATGAGTGACAGCAGCCATATGTATGGGAATCAATACTACTGTGCATATTTTTTTGTATTAGGGTAGCAAAAAACACTTAATTAATTATTCAAGTGATAACACAGACATACCTGATGAATACCTCTGCAACAAATTCACTTTGGGGAAATGATAATGGATTGTGGTCTAACATTTTGAACAAACCCTCTGGCTCACAATGATGTGGCAAGGTAATTGTTTCAGTCCTAGCAGTAAAATTCAGGCTGAAATAAGATCCTACATGTTTATTGAATTAGCCAGAGGAAATTCCCAGAAATTCCCAGAATTTCCCAGAATATTTATAAATAAAGTGTACAGTGATTTTAACACCTTTGGAGTGAGAAGAAATAATGCCGATGTTCCCAATTAAGGTTTCTGTCCCCAAACAATTCCTAACATCCCCTGTGAAACCAAAAGGTTACAATAGGTGAAGGTAGTCATTTTTTACTCAAAGTAGAACATTTTAGTTACTGCCCATTCATCACAATTTGTATGCATTTCAATTTAAACTAGAAACATACTGGTATTGTAGCGTTCTTGGTTAACCTAAGCAGGCGCACTAGGCAATCCACACACGGGCCGACGGCAGGCGCAAACCCGGGGCCTCTCGAATTAAAGCATATCGCAAATACGCCGTACAAAAAGATGGCTCCTTTGCAAGGCGCGTATATCGGACTTATGTCTTCATGTGTGTGATTACGTCATCTACCAGCCCTGCTGCTGCCTTCCCCTGTGCACGCTACAATGCATTCATTAATTATGATGCAAGTATCCAGGACAAAAAAAAAAATCTTTTGAGTTGTAACATCTTCAGTAATTTTCACGTGCTTAACCATACATAAATACCCAAATATATGGCAGTATGTGTATTTAATTAGTGTTGCACTTCTCTTAAAAACAGTTATCACAGATGTACGAAGAGTCAGGGCAGATGCAGGCTTTAACATTGTTGAATGAAAAAATTACAGGATGGTGGAGCTCAGTATGCAAAAGTAGATCTAAAATATTTAACTGAATGTGAATGTGTCTGCCACCTACTTAACAATACCTATGTAAGCTGAGGACAAATGGCTTTAACCTCAGACTGAATGCAGTTATTGTGGTATTTGCTCTCAAAGCAGGAATGAAAAACAGCAATATTCGTTTTTTTGTTTTTGTTTTTCTAAACCCAACTCCGTTTTTTGTTTTATTTTACCAAAATGTATGTATTTAACTGTAAGATTTAGCTTCCATGACAACAAATCAGGTTTCCTGAAACTGCTCAGTGAACCTTTCCCCCATAATAACTAATTTAATGTTGCTTGGTACCCGTGCCAATTAATTAAAGGCAATCTCTGAATCAAACTGAAATGATGACTGCTTAACATTTCATAATTACAGCTTTTGATGTTTCTTTTTTTTTTTTTCTTATACTGGTTGTAAACGGTTGCTATTCCTAATGGTAGAAGCCTTTTGTGATGATTTCTGTAAAGGAACTAATTAATTATTTACATATTCAAAAATGGTCTCTATTGTTTCATAATACAAGGTGATACAATTTCTTCTGTGTGATTCTATAGTATACAACGTTTAATCTTGCACAGCTGATAACTTGGAATGATTTAAGCAAATCCAAATCCCCAGCAAATCCAAACTGCTGTTTGTGTATTTATTTATTTTTAGCTAGAAAGGACTTAGACTTTTTCAAGGTGAGTTATATACTTCTTCATTAATTAAAAACCTTTTCAGGGGCTCCTGAGTGGCACATCTGGTAAAGGCACTCCTTGGTGTGCAGGATTTGTCCCATAGTCTGGAGGTTGCCGGATCAAGTCCAGGCTATTCCATTGCCGACAGTAGACGGGAGGCACACAATTTGTCGAGTGTCACCCGGGGGGGAGGGCCCAGGTCAGCCAGAGTGTCCTTGGCTCACCACAACCCCTGTAGTTTGGTCGTGTGCCTGCAGGCTTGCCTGTAAGCTGCCCAGAGCTGAGTTGATCTCCAAAGGTGTAATAATAATAATCTTCATTTCTATATAGCACCTTTCATAGTGGAGCACAAAGCGCTTTACAAGATACAAGAGTAGGGTGTATGAACTATGCATCAGCTGCAGAGTCACTTACAACATCCAAAAGACAGAGCACAAGGAGGTTAAGTGACTTGCTCAGGATCATACAATGAGCTGGGATTTGAACCAGGTTCAAACCTCCTGGTAACAAACCCATTTCTTTAACCCATTTCTTGAACCACACAGCTGCAGCTCTGAGGTGGCTGCACGGTGAGTTTGCAGTGTGAAAAAAAAGCGGTTGGCTGACAGCACACTTTCCAAGTGCAAATTAACTTCTGATAAATTATGACAATTAATATAGATTTCCATTTAAATTCCCAAGCAAACAAAATAGTCATAAGAAGCCCTGCTCATTAAGATATTAACACTATTTCGGAAGTCAACATAATTTCGGAAATCACATTAGCACAATTATTTAATAACAAAATAGGCATAACAAAATGTCAAAATCAATGCTACATTTGTTCATTAACACTTGATGCCATATAGTTACTTCTCACCCAATGTAGAATGGATTTTGTTGAAATCCTGTCTCAAACTTATTTTAAAGCTGGATTTACTTTCCTATAGGATGGGAAAGGTGTGCAATGTCCAGTAATCCTATTTGTGTTCTTTAATGAACTTCTATACACCCTTGAGATGTATACATAGCTTTTTCCTTTATAAGGCATTTACTATTTCAGGTTTTGGTAATTGCTATGAGAAATTAGGGCTGTATCTGAAAGTTGTGTATTTGATTCCGTAACTGCGTTTAATTCTATATCTGTGTTGGGTGGGATGAATTAATGTATGAATGTAATGTTTTTTACACTACTATACATGCAATTTGTTTTAGTCAAAATGTAATGCATTCAGTATTCCTGTTCCATTTCTGTGCCAATAGGAAAGAGTTTAAACATTCTTAATTTCAACAAGGCAAACCTTACATTTTAATATAATAAAATGTAATATAATATTATTATTATTATAAATAATAATAACAAAAAAAAACCTTTTGAAATCTGTAATAAAGAATATATTACTATAGCCATGGGATTTGTTGTATTAATAGTTATGGAAAGGGGCTTCAGCATGAAAAAGATGACTCCTGAGGCTTTTCATAAACAATTTTTGTATATGTTCAAAGTTCTGTCTGACAGCTGTCCTGAGACAGTGCTAGCAGTGAACCTCCAGTGAAGGTCAACAAGCCACTCAGCACAGAGCTGGAACACTGATGGGTTCCAACACCATTGAATGACACAAGTAAATGATAATGACAACAGTCCTCATGCACTTTCCAGTTAACTGCTTCCATTTGGGCTCTTGTAATGTCCTGTCCGTTGCAGATAAAGATTGGATAATCTAATCAATAATGAATTGACATTAGTACTTAACTAGAGCAGATAAACTTAGCTGACTTTATACAGTACTAGAGCCCAAACTGGAATCATATTCATATGTGTTACAGGTTTGAGATTATTCCTTATAAAAACTAATCGTGTAACATTTCCTCTGCACATCATTTTGTTGAGAAAATGTCTTAATATGTATAACATTTAATTAGACAATAATATGAAACATGCAATATTCAATATTGTTTTTATTGCAAGTGTAGGTGAGCCCTGTTTTAAGGTATTTATGGTTTACTCCTGTTTACTAAGAAACAAAGAAGTCCCCAGCCCCAGTATGAACGTGGAAAGCAGCTCATCCCTACTAGTCTAGTCCAAGAGAATGCTCACATTTATATGTTAGAGCAGTTACTTGATTATTGAAGTCAACTGACAAACCATTAACACAATTTTATTACAATTTGGGCTGATGGATATAAAAATAGCCTGATGTCAGTAATGGCACCAAGACCATCCTTCAGTTAATTCTTCCTGTCCGAGTTACAGCACAGCACCTAATTTTGATGGAAAGCTACAAAAGAAACCACAAGAAGAGGTTTAATTGACAGAGCTGTAAACACAGTGCAGCATCAGGTAGAAACTGTTCTTGACCCAATCAGCCTATGCTTTGAATCAGGTCCCACGTGACAGTGGTTAATAGACATACTGTAAATAAAGCAGTGAATTCCCCTAATGCACATCCAACATGCCGCAAAATTGAGCTTTATAATCAAATCAATTGAATGATGTGCTTTTAAAACAAATGCCATTATCACTGGAAGGATTAAGTACTGGTACAACATCCCCTTTGCATATAAATAAATGTGGGGACTAACTTTAGTCCAACTCATTTGCAATCAAAGTGGACCCTTGTTAATTTTGCTGATGTAAGTAAGGATATGCAGTTTTCTGGAACAGTTTGTCTGATAAAACAGTTTGTTTGTGTAACAATTTTTTTCAGTTGATATAAATATTTTTAAAAGTTGTTACTCAGAGAGTCTCTCAGCATTAGTATGAAACATGTGAATGTTGAATACTTGATGCAATTCATTTTCTGTTTCTGTCATTACAATCTGGTGACTTTTTAAATTTAGAGAGTTAAAGCCAGAGTCTGACTAATCTCACACCCTACAAAAAGCATTATCCTTAACTTAAAGAGAAACCTGGCATGGTATGATATAACAGACTTATCACATTTAACCCTAATACTAGAATTTTGTAATGTTAACATGAATATTTTGTAGTAAAAGTAACATAGGGTTAAATTTGAAAAAAATAAACAGATTTGTTTGTATCCTTACTAAGAGCAAGAACATCTTAATGTGTGGGACTTAACTGTACTCAGAATTAGTCTGGGGAGAAGGGGTTTGAAGGCTTGAGGAATTAATGAACCTTTCTCATTTGTATGCGCATCGCCACCAGCCAGACTTATACCATCACCGTTTTACATTTTCTTGACAGTGACTTTGGTGATTGCTGATAACATACACCAGCTCCCAAGGGACTTGGCCAGACAATAAAGTGCAGGGACTGTCTGCTGAGATTGCCTCTACTGATCCAAATAAGAATGAATTGTCTGAGCACTTGTGAGCATGTAAGGTCTAATACATAGTAAATAACTCATTTAACTATTTCAGATTAAATCCATCTAAATTTATGATTAAACAACATCATAATATGCCTGTGACCTACATACGTGGAATGCAAAATGCAACACTGTTCTTAATGAAGTAACTAATTTTGAAGAGAAAACGCCTCGATTGTTGTTTCGTTGTATGTCAAACAAAATTGGTCTCACATTTCATTTCAATCCCTGGTTTAACTATACAGAGTTGTTGTTAAAATGTTGTTGAGAACTTGCAGCAATCCTGTTCATTTCATTGGCTGGTTTACGAATTTTCTAATTGTCTTTTTCCTAACCTAAATAAATTTTTTTACATTGACTTATGCATGGCTATCAATTTTAGGTCCTCCTATACTGATTCAACCCAATAACATAACAATGTGTTGACATTTCGCAAAGGTAACATTTAATTTATTTATTTATTTTTTTTTTGATTGTTATAAAAATCTAAAATGGTACTTAGCTACCCAGGTACAGAATGTTCAAGTTTTACTTTATTTGGTGCATTCACTGCAACTGTTACTGTGTGAATGCACTGAATTGGATTGGCATGTTACATGGGCGTTTCATTTTGTCATGATTGGTTTTGAAAGAGTATGGGGTGCAGGCTAGTTAGTTTTGGTGCCCATTTGTGCCAGATTAGGTTTTTGAGATTCAGCCGAATACATCTCAAAAGATCTGGCCGAATATCAAATCTACAAAAACTGTCAAGAAAAACTGAAGGAAACTGTTGAATGAAAAACCAGACTGGCAGCTATTAACAAGGGACGCACACAATTTATTGTTTTGAGCCTTTTAGTTCGTTGTATTTTTATTACCGAATGGAAATATATCCCTGAATAAGATTTCAGTTTGAAACACAATTTACCGCTAGCCCCCTCCCCCACAATAGAAACATAAAAATACAGAACTGTTTACTTTACCTTTACAAGAAAAGAGAGCTGCATCTTTGCCATAACCCACTATTTTCTTTAATGACGTTTCAACCTGTGTCACCTGATCTGAGAGTAGGGTTGCCAACAGGATCCAGAATCTCGGGACACTTTAAGGAAAGTCAGGTTTTGTAACTCACTTCTCTAAACTGCAGTGTATTCAGTAAAGTGAGTGTGAACTGTTCAAACTATCGCTAAATTAATTGAATTGTTTTACTTGGTTGTTACCAAAAGCACATACATGCCGGCAAGGATCATTTCCATCAATCAGACCTGTACAGCAGCTGATTGGCTTTCTGAGTCTCTGACTGGGTGGGTGTCACAGAGACGGCCGAAGTGGGCGGCGTCAGAACCAGGAAAGGTAATGAAATACACAAAACACAGAACGGATGAAATGAAGTGATGAAGACGCCTGTTGGCGCCGGTTTAATACCAAATAAAAGGTTTACACAAACACGAAAAACACAGGACACGGCACTCTACGCCAAAATAAATAGACAAACGAAAACAGACTAAACTTAACAAAACGGTGCACGGACAGACACTGACAAACACGGTGAGCGGATACTTTCTCCTCTTATTATTATTATTACTATTACCACTACTGCTTATTTCCTCCGTCTCCAATCCCGTTCTCCGCTCACCGAACACCCAACCGCAGTATGTGACAACGTGCATCTATATATACTATTGTGCTGGGATTCAATTACCAATTAATTATTCACTTGAATCCCAGCACGTGAATTAATAAAGTGCAGTTCCCCGTGCTCACATATTACTACATTTTACTTGCACGTGAAGTGCTGTGCAATCCTCGTGCCTAAATACACATATACATTTTTAAACACTCGTGTTACACAGACCCGTTTATATCCCGTGTACCAATGTCTATACACCAACATTTAAACACACCACACGCAACACATAACAGATAATATACACAGGGGCGGGCACTTTGTTACAGTGGGACTATGTGAAGCAAGAAATATTAAACAAATGGAAACTTTACCTGCTGTCACAAGGTTAAATGAAAGAGTGCAGGTGAGTGCAAAGTTATCTATAATAATGGTGTAGGACTATTTTGATAGATATTGTTTACTGTATAAAAACATTCAAGCAATAAGATTAATCGTTGTTACGAGGCTCTCCGGATAGAATCGGCACCACATTTAAATAATTAAATACATTTACTATACTGCTCAAGCAATTCACACTCACTTTACATGTCGAATATATTGCAGTTTATAGAGGTGAGTTAAAAAACCTGACCTGCCTTAAAGTGTCCTGAGATTCTGGAGCCTGTTGACAACCTTATCTGAGAGCTATGAGGAAAAAATACCGTGATGAGTGACCCGAATCTCCCTGCGAAATAAAACCCACTTTGATTTAAATGCAGATAAAACATATCAATAAGCATACTGTTCAACAATATCTTGCATATCTGCATAAGTTACAAAAAATATATATTTCTGTCACTGATTTTGTTATTTTTTTTCTCTCAGTATGATCTCTAAAACACGTCTCAGACAAAGCAACAAAGCACAAAAGTCTACAACAGTTTGCCATTAGTATATATTACAGGTTTACTACATAACTATACTCCATGAAAAGTGTGATGTGACTGTACTGTTGCATATGGGGGTATGTTTGCATTCAGCAGCTGCATGATGTGTTTAGTGCATGTGCCACCAGTAATAGGGTGTTGAGAGCCGTGACATCAAACGTGTTCTTGTTATTAAATACAAAATTTACATTCGTTACTGTATTTGTGTCTTTTATTTAAAGAAGAACTGCACACATTGGAGGGATATATTAAAATCGTTGTGCATCACTGCGAATATATGATTCGGATTTGGTTCACTGAACCCTAAGTATTCATCCAAATCCGAAACCAAATCCTGGATTCGGTGTATCTCTAGTAAATAGTGACTACTTATACTTGCAAGATTTTTTGTGGTACATCCTTTGACGTGCTACAATAAGCCCCAAAAGAAAATTGTACAAACTGAACAAAGTGGTGTGCAGGGATGTTCCACTTAAAATAGTGAGCTTGAGATGATTAAGTAGTTTTTTTGAAAAATACAACATTAGTATTACATATTACAGATCTGTATCAATATCATTTGCATTCTGGCTCCTTCGAGGGACTGATTGTAGTGCATCAATCATTTAATATTACATGATTTCTTTGAAATCGGTGCAACCTATGGAACCCCTGTAATACACAGGCTAAAGCTAATTGTGCTAGTCCTTGCATACATGAGTAGAAAGCTCATCCCCATCAGGAAAGAAATTATGCACTTCAGGCAGTAATGTATCGGCCATGATATTTAGGTAGGACTGTTGCATAACCTTTATTATCTGACCTCAATCCAAATTAGGTCCTAAGGGAATGGGGTTGGACAACATCTCTGAGCAAGGTGACTCCAACCTGCAATACTGGTTGGATGATGAATTATCCCTTATACCTCAGGAGGCCAACACCTTATAGACTCCAAGCCCATGTGAGTATATGCTGTTATAGCTGAAGCAGCAGGTACCAGTAGTTCTAAGGGCAGGTAAAATATGTATTTATGACACCTCGCCTTGGTGTAGTAAGGCTTCAACTGTTAGAGTTGCCTTCCTTCAAATGGGATATAAAACCAGTCCTGTTCTCCTTTCTAATTCTCAAGAGTCCCTCTAAATCATCGTGGTAACCCAGATTACCCTGGCAATCCATGATGTCTGGTGAAGATAGCAGAATAACTATTAGAGCACAGTAAAGATTTTTTTTTAACCTTTTTAAAATTTGCACAAATAAAGCATTGCATCAAAGTTTTTCCTTCTCATCACTTTCTCATTCTCAAGATCACAATCTTTTTTTGTGAAAATAAAGCATTCCTAAATGACTTGAAGACCAATTTGACATGTGAACTTTCAGGACAGTTGTTAAAAAACATTTGCTAAAACAAAACTCAAATACACTTTAGTTTTCGATTCACGTTTCTTTATTCTCTAAACACTTGACTGAAGGTGAAAGCAACTCAGTTAAATGTTTTGGATGAGAGATTTTTTGTAAAGCCTCCAGTGAGCACTACCATCAACTTCTCATTGGGAAATCTTTTTGTAGGTTAAAGCCATGGTGAAATGTAAACTGAAGTGACACTTATAAACCAGAGCCCAGGGAAAGAAAATAAGCTTTCCAGATGAAGGAGGCCTATTGAATTGTGAGATTGACAACTTTAACAGTTCAAGGAGATGAAAACTGCTTGTACCTTATTGTTGCATTCCGAGTTAAGATTATAGCAACGCATCGCTCTCTCCCGCTCTCTCTCTCTCTCGTGAATTATGGGATTTTGAGAGGAGCCAGGTGGTGAATTCAGTGTAGGAGTTGCGATTCAGGATTGTCTAAACTTTTGCAATATTTTTGTGGTTTATGTAAAATTTGTTTGTTTTTTGTGAGTCAGTATAAACAGTGTTAGTGTATTTGTGAGTTAGTGTTGTTTGTTCTGCTGATAATAGATCAGCAAAAAGCACTGTGACTCGCCGGCACGGCTGCCGCTGTGTGCCCGATACCGGGGTGTCGGTGGAGGAGTGCCTGGTAGCTGTGGGAGAGGTTGTGGGCTTTAATAAAGTAAAATCAGCTTCCAGACCGAATAAAGCCCCAGTTATGTTCTTCACTGAGGTAGTCCTAGTAAACAAGCTAGTGGAGGAGGGGTTTAGTGTGCAGGGGTCATTTATTGAAGTTACACCTTAACATCTTAGTGATACCCATAACAAAAGTAATCCTATTTAATGCCCCTCCCTTCTTAAAAAACGAGCTACTAGAAAGAGAATTAGCTCGATATGGAAAATGAATGTATCCCATTAAGTCAATCCCCCTAGGATGTAAAAACCCCAGTGTAAACATATATTGTTTTTTAGAAGACAAGCTTTTATTATACAAAATGATCCAAACTCAATTATTGAGGTAGCGTGGAATTTTAATGTTGAAGGGAGAAATTACGTTCAGATACAATGTGATGTTTTAATTGTGGAGCTCAGGGACATCAAAGGAAACATTGTCCAAGAAAGAGGAAAGGGCTGAAGCAGAGCAGGATCAGGGGAGGAGGTTGGGGGTGATCGGGCAGAACAGGAGGAGGAGCCCCCTACCCAGTACCAGCGGAGCCTGAAGCAACGGAGCCTGAAGCCGAGTCTGCTCCGCAACACAAGAGACACAGCGACAGCCAAGCACAAACAGCCTCAGAGCAAGAGCCTGGACAAAGCAACAAAAATAAAAATACAGAACTGTCTGATGAAGGAGAGCCAAAGGGTGACTCTGGGTCAGTGTCTGGGGCAGCGGAGAAGAGACTCAGTCCCCTGGCGGCATGAAACTTTGGAAAGTGGAGGCGATCCCCAGGCGATGCTGGAGGAGGGGCTGAAGTCTTCCCGAGAGGCTGTGCCACCTTCCCTAGAGGAAAAAATTAGAGGTGCCACTGAATTACCCCATTCTGACTCCCAGGCAGGGAGTAAGACAGAGGGCATCGAAGATGTGGCTGTGGAGAGAGGCGAAGCGGCTGAAGAAAATGGGACAGACGGTGATCAAGATGGCATGTACAATACAGATGACGGGGTTCTCTCTGATTGATCTTCGACGTTCCTGACAGCTAACCCGTCAGGAAAAAGTTATACACAGTAGGAGATCAATCGATTTCTTGATAGCACTATAGGTAAGAGGAGAGTGGACATTAAATGTTTTTTTTCTGATTTAAAATAGTTTTTACATTCTGCACATATAGCTTCCAGAAAGTCTACGCTTAAGGAGCTAGATCAGCAAATGAGATACATATTAATGAAAATAGTACAGGGTGTAAAGAAGATGGTGATACGATCAAATAAATCATTTTAAAATGGATAGTGTTAATGAGACATTTTTATTGTTAAGTGTCTGTTTTAACTTGATGGTATTGAATATTTTAGTTGTCATGGAAAAGTCTATTTTTATCTCTTTTAATATCAGTGGTTGTAGACAGTCGTTTCAAAGAGCAGTTATTTGAATTTTTAAAGCAGAAAAGGGCTGGGGTTGTGTTGTTGCAAGAGAGGCACACTGACCTTGCTGTCGAGTGGGATGGTCAGTGTGTGTTCAGTCATGGCTCAACCACCAGTGCGGGAGTATTGGTGCCTTTTAAATCAGACCTGGGTGTGAGTGTACAGCAGGTAGAAGAAATTAAGAAAGGGTGGCTACTAAAAGTACAGACACTACTAGCTGGTTTTAACTTTACTTTTATAAATATTTATGCACCTATTACGGGAAGAGAAAAAAACTGTATTCTTTAAAAAGTTAAATCAAACCATTTTAAAATGTAGTAGAAATGTCTTATTAATTAGTAGTTGGGGGTTGTTTTAATTGCAGTATAGATTTTACTAAGGATAGAAATACTGAAGAGCCACATCCTCAATCCTCCAGAGAGCTGACTTCAGTTTACAGTCCAGTGACCTGGTTGACGTATGGAGGTGTTTGCACCCTCAAGCCCGACAGTACACCCAGACCCAGGCTCATAATAATTACACATCTAGAGCATGACTGGACCATCTTTATTTGTCACCTCATTTATTTTGTAGGTGCAAAATTATATTATTAAAGGAATGCAAATTTGGGAATGTTTTTAAAGAGTTTTGGAACATTCTGCAAAATCAAAAGAACAATTAAACGATTTAAGACAGTGATGGGACATTGATAAAATGAAAGCAACTAGGTCACTGGACAAAGGAGTCAGGAAGATAGAGAAAGAGAATAAATATAGAAAATAACAAAGATCACTCTACTGAGCAAACCTTCCAAAAAATAAAATAAAAATAAATGTGCTGGGCAGCTTGTTGGAGGAGAAGACGAAGGGGGTGTTAGCACGCTCTCACTTTGTGGAGCTGAGGGACATGGATGCACCCACTTCTTTGTTCTTTGGCCTGGAGAAGAAGAGAGTGTGCAGCCAGCAGCTGAGGTGTGTGTGGACGTCCTGCGGCATAGAACAGAGGAGATCACTGAGGCAGTGGTGGCGTTCTACACATAGCTATTTAAAAAAAGAACAGTGTGACCCTGGTGACATGGAAAGCCTGCTCCAGGATCTACCCAGCCTGAGGGAGGAGGAGCAGAGTGGACTGCAGAAAGATTTGACCTTTGAGAAACTGACCACTGCCATCACACAGCTTTCCAGCGGGAAGGCTCCTGGGATTTTTTTCAAACATTTCTGGGGGGTGATAGGGGAGGACTTTTTTCAGGTGCTGAAGGAGAATCTAGAAAAAAAGAATTGCTTCTCAGCTGCCGCAGGGCGGTGATCACACTGCTGCCCAAGAAAGGAGACTTTTGCCTTTTAAAGAACTGGGGATCTGTTTCACTGTTATGTGCCGATTTAAAAATTATTTCTAAGTGTCTCAAATAGAGCTAAAAATGTTTAAGTACTGTGATACACAAAAATCAAAGTTATTATATCCCAAGAAGATCTATTTTTGATAACCTTTTTAGTTATAACTTTTTAACTTTGACTGAAACATGTAATTTTAATGTGGGATTGGTCTCCCTTGATCAATAGGTTGATCAAGGCTTTTGATAGGGTCCACCACACCTACCTTGTAAAAGTCCTGAGAGCCTTCAGGTTTGGCCATGCTTTTATATCTTACATAGTGCTTTTATAGATTTCTTTAGTGTTTTAAAGATTAGTAATGGGTTGAGCAAACCTTAGACATTAGACAGAGCTTCTGTCTGCCTGGCATGTTGTACTCGTTGTCTATAGAGCCACTGTTGCATCATCTGAGGGGTAGGTTGACTGGCTGGGCGGTGCCTGCCTCATCTGTCCTTGTCTCTGTGAAAGTATTGCCTATGCTGACGATGCCAACCTGTTTGTCTGCAGCAATGGGGACATCTAGGCCCTGGAGGAGAGCTTGGCAGTGTTTCAGAGAGCATCGTAAAGATAAGATAGGAAAAAAAAAGTTAGTAAATTGTTCTGTAATATGGCCCCTGGTCTATAACTGGACCTCACACTTCACTGCCATAGAGTGCAATTGTGAACCAAATTGTTATGGGGAGATTTATATTACAGGACCTCCTCTTTATGGCATAAAAAGCCCTATGTGCTTTCTCCTTTAACCCTTTGCGGTCCTACTTCAGACCGTCCAACATCATCAAAAAAGCATCATACACAGGTCCCTAGTCATTTTTTCTCTAGAAAAAGCAGAGTAAAGCTTTCAATGGCCAAGAGATAGAAGCCAAAGAAAATGGAGGCAGATCTGAGCAATAGGCATAGTCCCTTCACCGCAAACATAACACAGACACAAACAAACAAGATAGCTACTTCTGCATCCAGTGCTCAAAGAAAATCGTGGACAAATCATGGATGTTACAGTAATAAAATAATGACTTAGGTATCATTAATGAGGAGTTTGGTGATAAATCAAGTGATCAGGAGATTTATTAGTATGCACTACTATGAAAAGATATGTGATAAATACAGCAAACAAGGAGCTGGGTAGGGCTGGAGATGCAGTACTGAATGTCCTTTTGATATGCAGTGCCTTTTAAAACTGTTTTACTGTGAATAAAATTAATTTTAAACTTTGCATGTAAAATAAACAACTTGTGTGAAAATAAATTAGACCTGACGCGCCTGATAGGCACTGAATAAATGGACCGCAGAGGGTTAATGCATTCACTGCCGGTTAAAACTCCCTGACGCACTGACCCAGGTATGTGTGCCTGGTGTTTTTTATTTCCCCGAGATCTGACTTTCTTCTGGAATATCATAGGGCCCAGTCTTGACAGTACTGCTCTAGCAGTGCCAGGCTCTGCTGCAGCCCCTGCTGTGTAGGTAGAGCAGGACCAGGTCATCTGCGTAGAGCAGGAATTTATTTTCCATGACGTGTAGAGTGAGTCCAGGGACTGAAGACTGCTCCAACACTGTGGCCAACTTGTTGATATAGATGTTGAACGGTGTTTGGCTGAGACTGCAGTCCTGTCTCACTCCACACCCCTGTGTGAAGAATTCTGTTCTTTTGTTACCAGTTTTCACACCTCATTTATTTTCTGAATACATTGACTTTACAATGTCATATACTTTACCCCCTACACCACTTTGAAGAAGTTTAAAGAATAGTCCTTTAGCCAAATTGAATCAAATGCTTTTTTTAAATTAATAAAACAGGTGAATATTTTTCCTTTATTAGTTTGGTGGACATGTTTGTTTATTAGGCTGTTTAGGGTGTAAATATAGTACTAGAAGTCTCATGTGCAAGGTATCAAATAACCCTTCCCCCTCTGAGCAGAACTTATGGTGAATCATCAGAGCAGGCACTGGCCAGACCTTCAGAGGTGTTTCTCTCTCTCTCTCTCTCTCTCTCTCTCTCTCTCTCTCTCTCTCTCTCTGAGGAGGATGTGAGAAGCGAGCTGCTAAGCAGGGGTCCGGACGACGTAGCCCAGTACTCGACATATATATATATATATAGTACTATAATATATATATATATATATATATATATATATATATATATATATATATATATATTATATAATATATATTAATTTAATTTTTTTTTTAAAGCATAAAGGCTATCTTAGAATTTTTGAATGTTTTAGCCAATCGCCAGTGTGTGCCCAAACACCGGTTGGTTGGCGGGGCTTACTAGGCGCCACGGCTTTAAAGTTTTTTTTCAGAAAATAATAACTCTTTTGACGATGTGCTGCTTGCTGTAGCGCAGGTTGTTAGTTTTGATCAAATCAAATCCGTTTCACGGATGAATAAGCAGTAATACACTAATCAAAACAGAACTTTCCTGATAGGGGAAAATAATGTCCTCAATAAAGATGATTCTGCTCGGATAAATCATCTAGGACTCAAGCTTCCGCTGCAGTGAAGCAGAGCGCCGCGGCTGATTGACAGGGGATGGGGGGGGTACATTTGGGGCTCAGACAGTGCTAACCAGTTTCATTGGCAGTCTGAGTGGAGGTGCAACTGTATTTTAAGTCACGGTTGTAATTTTAGTGCTGGGGTTGCTGTTTTATTTTCTCAAGGATTTGGCTGAGAGATTTTAAATATAGAAGAGATTGTTCAGGGCAGACTTTTAAAAGTCCAGATAAAACAAGTTGGTATTTTTTAAAAAATATTTAATCACCTAATACTGGAGAAGAGAGGATTTTATTCTTTAAAAAGTTCAGTTAGGTACTGGGGGGGGGGGGGGGGGGGGTTGCAATACTAAAAACATTCTTGTGGTGAGGAGAGATTTTAACTACACTATTGTACTTTTGACCTGGTAGATATTTGTAGGAATTCTAATCCCACTAACAAACAATACACTTGGATTAAGTTTAAACAAAATAATCTGGTGCGTGTCTAGACCATTTTTATACTATACAGCAGCACATTAATAAAGTTATTAAAAGTATAGTGCCCAGCAGTATTTCAGATCATCATTTTATTATTCTTACTGTTTTTACCAATGTATTACTTCAAGACAAAAACTTTATTGATTATTTTGAATTATTTTGGAAACAATGACAAAATGGAAAAAAAAAAAAATTGCAATAGCTATTCTGTCAACAATACATGCAAAATGTCATCAGGTCAGTAGCTGCAGTGGTTAATGAGCTGGAGAGAGAGATTGTTGAGTTTGAGAGCCAGCTAGTCAGCGAGAGCGATGAGGGGGCGTATCGGGGCCTGCAGGAGAGGAGGCAGTTCCTGGGCAGCCTGCTGGAGAAGAAGGTGAAGAGCTCTCTGCTCACAGCCTACTTCACTGAACTTAAAGATATAAGGATGCCCCCATAGCCTTTTTATTCAGCCTGGAGAGGAAGACAGTGGAGCACAATGTAATATGCTGTCTGAGGCTGCCCGGGGGAAGAGAGGTCTCCAGCCTTGTGGAGCTCAGACATGTTGCAGTGAGCTTTTACACTGACCTCTACAAGACTGAGGGCTGTGACCTGGCAGAGATGCAGCGGCTTCTCCAGGTTCTTCCCAGCCTGGACAAGGAGGAGAGCAGTGGACTGGCCACTCTGCTGGTCTACCAAGAGCTCACTGCAGCCGTGGCACAGCACTCCAAAGGAAAGGCTCCTGGACTGGATGGACTACCTGCAGAATTGTATAAAGTACTCTGGAGCTGTGTTGGTGAGGACCTGTACCTTTATAACACTGCTACCCAAGAAAGGAGACCTCTGTAACATCAAGAATTGGCATCCTGTCTCCTTATTGTGCTCCAATTACAAACTCCTTTCCAAAAAAAGCAGAAACAACAACTCAAAGGTGGAGAGACAAAACAAATAAACAACAAAGTAAAATTATCCAAGCTCTGGGTGGCTGTTCTGGCCGTTCTGGTGTCCAGCCTCCTGGTTTGTTGTCTCCCTTCTAGAGCAGTTTGTTCAGGTCTTCTGAAAAACACAGTTAGCATTTCTTTTATAAGAAAAAAAAAAATCCCTCAGCACCTCTCCCACACTTTTTTGCAGTTTCAAAGACCAGCCTTGACTGCTACAGCACGGCCCCCCTTTATGTGCCACGGATCGCCCCCTAATCAGCGATTGACGTTTTAATTGTCTTCCAATTCTGTGACTTTCCAGCACATTCCATGTTGTTGCCCTCAACAAAGATGGTGACCGTCCTTTCGGGACTTCCACCCCAAAAGCGTAACTGTCACGTCACACAATCTCTGTTGGGGCCTTCTAGGCTGGCTCACAGCCCCCTGGCCACTGAGAGGGTGGATTACAGCATGGGATCACTTTACCTCGTCACAGTGGCTTTATAAGTTTTATATTGTGTTATAATTTATAGACTAAAGGGATTTTAAAAGTAAAAAAATATATATATATATATATATATATATATATATATATATATATATATATATATATATATAGAGAGAGAGAGAGAGAGAGAGAGAGAGAGAGAGAGAGAGAGAGAGAGAGAGAGAGAGAGAGTTGGTAAAAGGATGAATCTGGTAAATCTTAAGTTTTACTGGTAACTGTTAACATTTACCAAGTAAGGTGGTAAATTGCTTTTTGGATATTTACCAGTTAATCTTATGATTTGCCAAAGCTTATTGGTAAATGCAGGTATATCATCGAATAATTTATTTATTCCAGCATATACATTGTCAATTAACAAAATAATCATAGTCCTGACTTTGATACTTTTAGGGTCATGATTTTCCAGATGAAAGTGACAGGGGTATAAAAGTACAGCATTTTACTTACTTGTTCTGAATCTTTGCATATTATAGTGTTCAGTGGATCTGATCAAACACAAAGATGCAGCAGCAGCGGGAACTCATCTGTGCAGAAACAGCATCTTGTTCCAGCGCTCCAGCACCAGTTGCAAAGAATACAGTTCCTGCCTGAGATAGCTGCTGCAAGATAATTCTTTCAATTTGAATTTTAGCTGGGCATGAACATTTACAATCCCACATAAATTTAAAAAATGACATTATCTCAGTTTAGCTCAGTATGTTGTGACTCTGCTGTTTTGAAATATTATACATGGTATATTAAAAAAAAAACTGAGAAGAATAGGCAACATGGAATATGACCTTATGCTGGAAACATCTGGAAGCAGAATATATCAGCAAATAGGTACAATGTTTATGCATAATGAATCTGTTGAAATATACACCATCTTGAGTTATACATGTGGCTCCAGCTGTAGGCATAGCACTAAATGTCTCATGTGCAAGGTATCAAATAACCCTTCCCCCTCTGAGCAAAACTTACTGTGAATCATCAGAGCACATACTAGCCAGACCTTCACATGTGTTTTTCTCAGTTGCAGAAATGTGGGACTTCTAGCATCAATGACTAAAAATAAAGGTTAATTTATTTGTGAGCAACTGTTGTCGCACAAGGGTGTTACCCGTCATTGCAGAAAACTAAAAGAAAAGCAGCGCACAGTCCTGACCAAAAGAAAACAGGAGGCAGAAGCCCTCACATCTCACATGTGCTGAAAGAGGAGTGTAGCCCAAAACAAACCAATAAAACAAACAACCCCCGCAGAGCTCAACAAACCACTAGTGTCTGAACTACAAGGCTGCTGTGACTCTTCACCCCTAAAATCAGTCACATTGTTCTATGGAAGGAGTAGTCAGTTACTTTATGTGAACTAAGTTCTTAGTTACAGCGAGGTCAACAATGAGCTATATTGTTGGTTTCAGAGTTCATCACTAGGTTTAAAGGAGCTGTTTTTTTTTTTTCTAAATCAATTTTTAGTAATCAAGTTTTTTTTTTTCTTTTATGTTTCTGTGTAAGCAAAAACCAATCACTGTGTTCTCAATTTGTTTAAAACATGCCTTAATAGACGGAAATTGTTGGGGCTTAACGATGCATCTCCGTTATCTCTTATGAATAGCAACTGCCATTAAATAGGTGGCTATGGATGAAATCCGATCATGTACTCCTGTCTGTTCATTTTGACAGGCGTTAACCCTTTAAGAATAGACCCTTAAGAGCAATATTGTTTCAGATACAAAGATTTGCATCAGTCTCAACAGAACGCTGATAATGCTGTGTGGCTTGCAGTGCGCAGGTTTAGAAGTGATGTAATAATGACAAAGTTCACGGTCCAAACAATTCTTTATTGTTTCCCATTTGTAATCCAGGTCATATGACCAGAAATAATAATCACAGGCAATAAACAACAATGTGTATTGCACTGTTTTAAACCATGGTTTACAGCCCCGAAATAATAAACACAGTATAAACACACACAAAGACACAAACACGATTACAAATCCAGAGTGAGTGCTACCATGCAAGTGGTGAAATACAATTAATTTGTGTGCAGTGGTGAAGTGTTGTCCAGGTTGCTGCTGGCCCTAAGCAACAGCTCCCGGTATGTGTTAGCCATCTAATAAGAACACACGAGTACGATTAGAAACGACAAAACAAACAAGCACTGAACACTCATGGTTATTTTATTCTCCTTCAGCGGTTCTGTTGCAAGCATAACATAGGAACAGCTCACTTAGCCACGTCCCCTATTGTACTTTCAGCCACGACCCCTTGGTTAGCGATTGCAAGCATTTATCCTCCAATCCGCGGTTGTCACATTGCTTCCAATCTGGGGCTCTGCCCCCTTTCTAAATGGCTGACTTCCACCTTTCCCTGGAAATAAATGTCAAACCATCCAGTCCGGGCTACGCTGCCCCCTTTACACAGTGCCCTCACAGGTCAGGGGGTAGATTTATAACCAAGATTCATTCTTTTTCTGTCACATGCTGTTAATAATGTTCATCTTGGAAAATGAATATCCGCACACACAATGTGACTTTCAGATGCTTCAGACAGGAAACACTTTAATTGCATGTGTTGTAAGATCACCATTAAGACAGCAAATGTATTGATAATCTTTCAACATAGCACATTTTTCATGGATCATGGAATTACGATATAAGTTTATGTTTAAATCAGTGATGGCTGGAGTTCTGTTCATTGTGCCTCCATGGATTGTAAAGTGAACACTTGTAGTACAATACAGTATTATTTGCTTTACTGAGTAATGGGTATGCGACAGAAAAACAAAAATACATATGGACTTGTACATGTTATTAAAAGAACACTATATTATATGTTTTACCTGGAATATTTTTTAATCTGCTTCGAAAAGCTACTTTAAAAAATGGGCTTTGCACCCGTAGTGTTTTGTTTGTCTCTATGAAGGCCGTGTCTTAATTGTGTGTTTGCAAGCAACTTTTTAAGGACAGTTTTTTTTTTTTTATTAGCCATAGAGGTTGACTCTTGCAAACAGGATACGGCAGCCAACACACACAATTTCACCATTCAGATTACTGCCATATGCAGGTGACTCATAGAATGGCAGTGCTTTATAGTTTAGTTGTTTTATAAGCAAGTTTTTAAAAATAATGAAGCTACTACACAATAAAGAAATACAGCCGATTGCAATAAAGTACAGAAAGATATTTATTTCATCCTTTACACTTTTGTTATTTCCATGCTTACTGATTGGATAGTTCATTGTTTTAAGTTTAGACTTTTTTGTTTCTTAGCAATAAGATGCTATGGGCAGGATTTTCAAACGATCATAAATGATAACTCCAGTGTTAATCAAGAAATCAGTATGTAGCATTGATTTTGGCATTTTCAAGCGGTCGTTATGCCTGTTTTGTTATTAAATAATCATCCTAATGTGATTTCTGAAATTGTTGATTACGAAATAATGTTAATATCTTAACAAGCAGTGTTTCTTGCGACTATTTATTTTGTTTGCATGGGAATTTAAAAGCAAATCCATGTTAATTGTCATAATTTATCAGGAGTTAATTTGCACTTGGAAAAGGAGGGTTTTAATTAATGAAAGCCTATAGCTCACCTTGAAAAAGAAATTTAACAGACCACGGCTGTGACTCCGACAATACAGAGACTACCTTGATAATTCAATATTTGTAGTTATGAAAATATTTTAGACTTTTATATACATGTGGTTATGAATGAGATTTGTTCACTTGTTTTAACAATTTGTAACCTTGATCCCGGAAAATACTGCCCGATGACATCACAGGAAGGGATGCATAATTTACAGTGGCAATGGGGCGAATCAACAGGCAAAAAGATAATGCTATGGCAGTAGTAAATATCTACTATTTTGGTTATAACTTAAGGCGACGTGATCGTGAAAAACCACATGACTGGAGACATGCATGTATTCTCTCTCTCTATTAGACACACACATGCATACATACATACATACATACATATATACATGCAAACATACATACATACCCACACAGTATTCCATTGGTTTGTATATAAATATATCTTTAATGAGAAATGCTTCCATTAACGACCTCATCGACTCAATTTCAAAGCATTAACGCATTGATTTAATGACCACATTTCTTTTGAAAATCACTTGCTACTAAGCTCTCATTACTTTACCATGAGTTCGATACAATAGCAGTGGTTTTTGAAAATCCTGCCCTATTCGTTGTACACGAGCCAAAAGTAGCATTTATTATGGGTATCTACTAAGGACAAAAACAAAGTCACGTTTGTACCCTAAAATGTATTAATTTAGCAAAGCTGAGAATATGTGCCAGTGGTCTCTATATTGATGAGAGCTAAAGCACCAGGCTTTAGCGACCATGTATTGAATTGAAGAAAAATATCTTAAACCTAATTTATAGAGATTTGTTTGAGAAGAACAAAAATATGAGGAAAAAGACAAATACAGGGCTTAACATCAGCTTGAAGCAAGACTTCCAGGAAGTTACAAAAATGCTCGGGTGGATTAGCATCTACTGAGGAATTTTCTGAACTTGAAAAAACGTCCAGTATACTGGATCCACAATAAGGAAAAAGTATTACAACATTCTACAATGAGAGCTTTGCACTGTGCCAGCTGAATTCGGATTCAAGTATTTATTATTATTATAAGTATACTATGTAGTGGAAAATGTGGGCGAGTTGGTTAAGTCAGTTGTAGATGTATACCATTATTCTGAAAATTTACTGTAGTAAACATTTTAACTTAATTGCTGGATTTAAGCTCTATTTGTAGATCAACACAAGGATCAGAATTGCTCAAGCTACCATTCTGTAGGAAACCTTGTATATATTATATATGTAAAAGTATAATAAATAAATATATAAGTATTGTGGTCTGCCTATTCAACCGCTGTTCCATGGGCACTACCCTTCCCTATAACCGCTACACTCTGAAATGCAATTAGAATTAATCTATAACTTAGTTTACAGATCAATTTATTTTGTTCTTTCTAGGCTTTTCATTGGTATTGTCCTTCAGCACATTGTCCGCTTCTGGGGTGCTAAATTAGGTTTACAAGACTTGTGAGGGATATTAATTTCTTTCACAAGCTCAGGTCTCCCAGGGCACAAACTATTCACCCATACTTTACAAGTCTTTACCATTGGACAGAAAATAAGTTTCGAGCTTTATATAGCTATTTTAGGCATAATGTATTTCAAAATATTTATATTCAAGATTACTGCTTGTGACAAGGTACTCCTGGCCCCTGTGCATACTTTATTTTTTGTGTTATTTTGTATTTGTTGTGTTATTATTTATAAAGCTACTTGGTTTTGTTGTTAATTATTTTACAGCTTGGATGGGGTTAAAATTCACCATCACCATGCTAAACTTGTGCAGAATGATTAATTTATTGCAAATCTGGAGACAGCCACATGTATAAAATCCCATAGCTTTGGCTGAATGGGGCTGGTGTGTTCAGAGGTGGAACGAGAAACGTGAATCATGAGATAAACAGAATCACACAGAAAACAATTGCTACCTGTGTTGGTTTTTCACCAGCATGATACCAGTTTTGTCCTGTGACTGTTTTGTTTGTCTGTTTTGGACACTGTGCCATTTACTTTTGAAAAGTGCTTTTGTTTTATGTTCAAACCTTGTATTTATTATTAAACGTGAGCGCATACCCCGTAGTACTGTCTGTGCCCATTCTCTTCCTGCTCTGACGTCACCCACAAGCCACCTGGGTCACACTGCTATACAACTACTATTCAACATGATGTCCAATTTTGTAGTTATTTCCCAGAGATTAACCAAGAAAGTGTTGGAGGCTTCAATGAAACCTTCTGAGTACAAAGTGAAATAAAACATCACCCACGAGATGTGACTGATTTTGATTGCATTTTTATTTCATTGCCCTTCATTGCCCTCGTCATTTATCGGTTTAAGTTAACGACTACAATTCTTTTGTATTTTCTGATATGTTGTGTAATTAAACCAATAAGCTAATTACCATTCAAAGGTCACTTTTCTGCTTCACCTAGCTATTGAAATTACAGAAAATGATTTAAAGTAATTACTGAGATACTTTATATATACAGTCTATAAAACGTACATTGTTTTGACATTGTCCTAGGTAGGTGGCATTGTAGTTTATGATTTTGTTACCTACTTTTAAATTGTACAGTTTTCTTACGTTTCACATGCAGTGTAAGAGATAGTTTACTTTTTTTTTTTTTTTTATTAGGAACTGGGACTTATAATGTACCTTCAACTTTCAAAGCAACATTATCTTCATGATTTATGAACCAGGTGGTATGCGTACTAATAATACATTTGGGGTTATGACCAAAAAAATAATTATTATCATGCATACCAGACAGCAATTATATATATATATTTTTTTAAATTATAAATTTACACTTCATACTGCACATCACTGCTTACTGCTCCGTAGAATAACAAAATAAACAATTGTGTGTGTGTGTGTGTGTGTGTCTATATATATATATATATATATATATATATATATATATATATATATATATATATATATATATATATATATATGAATGCCACTGAGCTAAAAACTCTATGCTCCAAACTGACACCGCCAGATTGTTGTGGGATCACATGAAAATGCTTACTATGGCTACTAAAAAGAAAATACACGTTCAGCCTTTTTCTATCCAAGGCCCTAAACAAATGGAGCATTATTTTCCGTCAGATCACAGTTTTACTAATAAAGTTAAAATGTTGTTAGCCAAAAATCAAACAGTATTCGTAATATAAAAAATACATTTTTAAATACTGAAAATATTTTAAAATATGTTGAAAATGATAAGAAACTATTGAAGAATCAGTCAACATACTGTACATGCTAACATAGGACTTTGTGGCATGACCTGCTTTATTTGAAAACTTAAATTTTTCCAGTGAACAATACAGGCATGCATTTGTTTCAAGTGTACCATGTAAGATATATTTTTTTAGTATCCTGATAGCCCTCTAGCAACTCTGGTGCAACAATGTAAAATCGATTATCTTCTAACTCAGAGAGGTCTAGATGTGTTTTCATCACTTCTCTTTCATTAAAGAAATTAGTGCTGTGTGCTGGAGTTGATAGATGTGTAGAGTGGCTGACTGCACACGCAAAATCAGACAAATAGGGAGATTGAACACATCAAACAAAGTATTTTATATACCAGTGTTTCACAATTACAACGTATCATTTGTAAATAAATAAATATATACCAAGAAAACATATGGATTAACTAGTTTAAAAACTACTCACTAAAAACAAATAGAAAAACTGCACATTATTGAAGGAACAGATTGGTTCTGGAAAAAGGTATATTTATTTTCTTTTAAGTACATGTAAATCGTTCTTATCAGGTGAAAGGGTGGGCAAAAATGTACACAGCATGTGACATTTTCACTGTACATATAAAACTCACCCAAGTTAACCAAAAATATCCTTACACAACCCCTCAAAAAACAGCCTAGTCATCTTCTGAATTACGGAACACTACCTTTCCTTATCCACTGTCCCTGCCATGTACATAAACTTGTGTAAACAGACTTCATCAATTAAGGTTGCTGTAGCTGTAGTCTTTGGTAATTTTCATTTTAGATTTATGTTTCACTATAAATGATCACCTATAGCCTGATTATCATGCCATATGTGTTACAGTTCAATTTGCATCACGTTAATAGGACATGGTGTTTTTTTAGAGTGAGGCACTTCAGAGTACAAGTCATTTTCGATGTGCATAATGTAATGGTTACAATCTCATTTCAATGTGGTTGAAATAAACCTGGTGCATTCTTTTGACAGTTCGGAAGTATAATTTTAAGTAAACCAGATGTTATTTCTCTAGCATCTTGAGATTGTAAATAGGCTATAGCTCTCTTATACTCATTTACTTATTATCAGTTACAATACAATTTAGTCTCTAACACTCCTGTCTTTGTATATTACTTAGCTGATGGGTAAAATAATATTGTCTACACATACTGCAGCTATATATATATATATATATATCTATAATATATTATATATATCTATAATTTGCATCACGTTAATAGGACATACTGTTTTTTTAGCATGATATGTTCAGAATATATATATATATATATATATATATATATATATATATATATATATATAGTTATTATATATATGGCAGCATTAATACACAAGTTTCAATTTAAAGCATCCACATTGCAGATTCTCCGTAATGAACTACGCAGTACAGTAGTTATTATCTCTTGATGGCAGCAAAATACACAAGTACAAGGGAGAACATTTCAGTGCCTTTCAATTTCTGTGTAATTTTTATTTTATGGTAGATCTACAGTGTATTCAACTTTAAACTGCATACATTATGCACTTTAAATAAAATATATTCAGTTATTATATAGCAAAATATGATACCTGTCCCAATATCACCAAAAATACCACATAAAAAGACATTTTTGTAAGGATTCTTTTTGACAAGTTCTTCCATTGAAGAAGCATTTTTGTTTGTATGACTGCTGCATGTATTAAATATTTGGAGAGCTTTCTGGGTGACAAAGGCACTGTTTATTTTGAAAGGGATTACAGTACCTGCTCATGATGAGACATAAGATATGTAACTATAATATTAATTTTAGACCTGCAATATAACATTTAAACATGCATTCTCTAGTCTAGCGCCAACACTCCAATTTTATAAAAAGATTCACTTGAATAAGGACGTTTAGCACAAGCGATATTCCATGTCTAGGGCTCTTCGTTTTCATCATCCCCCTCTGTACCCCACTCAGCTAAGCCAAGCTTACTTGTCTTCCTTCCATCATTTTTTTTTTTATTTCTGCTGTGCTTGAGGTCCCTAACCAGAATCTTTTTATCTCAACCAGAGCCAGTTGCTGCTCCTCTCTGCTGCTTCACATAAGTTCTTCACTATGTGTCACAGCTCTTGACCACTGAATCCGATGTCTCTGAGAAACCGGGTTATGGAGTGTGCCACAAATCCTCGACAACCCCCCTCCACTGGGTAAATCTGGACTCTTCATCCTTGCACAGCACCATGTTCTTGGTACAATCTGTTTTTCCCATGCCACTTTCATCAATTTCCACAGAATTCGTAGAACTCCTGAAGCACTCTTGTACACTCTGTACGGAACTCCATTAGGCCCTGGAGATGATGAAGCCCTTGCTTTTTTCACAGCTTGCTCTACTTCTTTCCACTTAGGTGCACAGTCCTCCATTTGGTATTCTGGTGGATTGATAGGTGGGATGTCTGAAGGAATTGACATAGGCTCCTGCCTTTTTTAATCTGTATGTGTTTCCTCCAAATATCTCTCCAGCTTAACCTTAGATGCTTTTAGTGTGCCATTCTTCTCACTGGTGAATAACTTCTTTACAAATTTGAATGGGTCTTTATAAAAGTTAGCTCTTGCACGCTCCTTCTTTTTGTAGCGTTTCCGTAGGCACTCAGCTCTGCGCAATCTTGCAAGATTATCTTTTATGACCCTTTGTAATAGATTGAGTGCCTCCTTCTGACTTTGCTCTGCTCTTCTCCATTGCTTCCTCAGCTGCCTCCTTTCTCTAAGTGCTCAATCTCCTGCTGCCGTGTAGACTTTATAGGAATAGTTTGTACTTTCTCCTTTCTTTTTTCAACTCCAAACCTCTCGCTTCCATATTTGTAAATGGTATCCTCACATTTATCCAGCTTCTTTTCGACTGCTCCAACTAACCTTTTCAATGCAAAACAGAGATCTGTGTTTACTGTGCCCCACACTGTTTTCTCAGAAGCTTTTGGTATTTAACTCCAGGCTTGTGCCCGTTGAGGTTCTTTTCTCTCTTACGCTGGTTCATCTGACCAGGTTCACAAGGATCATTAGGTTCATCACTAGTGTTTATGCAAGTCCTCCTCTCATCTATGACGGGTCAGTCAATTAATTTTCTTATCTGGTTTTGAGATATTTAAAGTTTTGTGGCCACGTGTGAATGATATGTGAATACAACCTAGATGTAACCAAACTAATACATTTAACATTATTTAATCATCATTTATATAATGCTTTTTTGGTGGGGGCTGTAGATCAAACTAGTTGATAAACTGCTGAAGTGTAGAAATAATAAGCTTTATTCTTTTAACCAGTAAATAAGTTACATCTTTGTGAGTACCAGAGTATTCAAACATCATAACTGGACTGAAGATAACCACATCAAATGTCTTGCACTGCATCACCGAACCCCGAGAAATGTAATATAGTGAGAATGAGTCTTGTATGTTTTTTACTGAGAAATTTCACAGGATCTCCTGAGAAATTCCAGACTCAGATATTGTGGAGATTGAATGCATTCTGAACAGGGCATGTTAAGTATTTTCAGGGTTAGATGCTGCGGAAAGCAATTTAAAATATGAACTGACATCTCATCAGCAGTTTGGGGAACTGTCGTGTTTTGCTGCTTGTTAGGTGAAGATATGCTGCTAAATGTATATAACAGGCAGGAGGTAGTTGAATTGCAAATATACATCCAAATTCCTTGTTTACAGTTCATGCACTTTCTTGTACAGAAGTTCCTTCTTTGTTCAGAACACCTTGTGAAACAAAAGCCTCTGCTTTAGTTGCACTCAGTGGAGTCTTACTGGAGGACAAAGAAACATAACATTTTGCACGACTAAAATCCTGTTACCTGGTAAGCCTTGTAAAGTTGTGGGTTCATCTAAAACCCACAAAAATTACAAACAAATAAAATCGGATCAATACAATGCAGTGGTTGATGACAAACTACCCATTAGTTTTCTTTGCAGAGCAGCTTCAGCAACCTTCCTTATCATTCTCTTGCTCTGGCAGTCTCACAATGGCCATATTTATTACATTCAATTTGAAATGCAGAAGAAGATATACTGTAAAATTGGGACTTTTCTTAGAATGACTCAGGCACTCAGTTTGAAAATTCAATTTATAATAGTTATTACCAAATAAAAGTTTGGAGCAAATGGCAAGAAAGTAAATTCTGGAGCTATTGCAGGCATCCCAAGATATTTTATGCTGTTTCCATTCAGTTTTTGGATGCTATTTGTATTTGCTTTCTGTTTAGTTATTCATTTCCATGCTCAAGCGTTTTATCAACTATTTGTTTATTTATTTAGGTAATTGAAAAAGGAGATTAATATAACAGTAGCTAAGGCAGAATGCTTGTTCAGTAGGCAGGCAATGTCTTGCTGAATATGACGCTGGAGCCTGGGCATCCAAAAAAGGTGACACTGTTGGTGAGGTGGCACCGTGGAAGGAGAGGACCAGAAACAACACAAACAAGAGGTGTGGCACATTACACTTCAAGGTATAAATACCGTCTTAGCCTCACCAAGGCTACAACTATTGTGCTCTGTACCGAGACAGATCTAGATATGTTTTGAGATATTTCTCATTCGCAGTGTGTTTTATTAATCTGTGTTGTTTAATTTTAATGTGCAACAAGCCTGTATTTTTCCTGCACTGATCAATAATTAAACTGTCATCTCAGTCTTATAATGATATGCTACAGTTCCATTATAGGGGGCAATCATGCAATATAGTACAGCCAGGATGCAATATATTTAATGCACTTTCCTCACATAATTCCTTATCTTGCTATTCCCATTTTGAATTAAACTTCATATTTGTATTTATTATTAAAAGTGACATTCAGACAGAAAAACTGGCCAGGATTCTATACTTGGCAGACAATGTGGTGGTAAGTAAAGGTAGTGAGCCACAATTCATGTTTTTTACAAGTTGAATTATTATTATTTATTTTTTTAATATAAATTTTGTCATCTCCAGTTTTTTACCCCGATTTTCTCCCCAATTTAGTGTGCCCAATTATTATCTGTATCCTTGGCTCACCGCTCGCAACCCCGCCCCCCCGTCGACTTGGGGAACGCGTGCACAGGGCAGGCGTCCTCCGAAATCTGTTCCTGCCAATCCAGAATTTTACGCACTGCGGATCCACACCAAGGCCACCAGACCTATAGTGCCAGAGAACAACACAGATCTGGCGGCTCCACTGCAGAACCACAGGCGCCCTATCGGCCACAGGGGTCGCTGATGTGCAGTGAGCCATGGATTCCCATGCCGACCTAAGCCCTCCATGCCCAGGCAGCACTCGGCCAATTGTGCGGCATTCCCTAGGAACTCCCGGTCACGGTCGGCTGTGACATAGCCTGAACTCAAACCTGCGACCCCCAGACTATAGGGCACATTCTGCCCCTACAAGTTGATTTTTGACGTTTCTTTGCTTTCCCAGCAGTGTTCTCTGATTATAATGTCCATGTTACACCTTTAAATAATTAGCATTGGTCTGTGTCTACAGAAATAATTATATATATATATATATATTATATATATATATATATATATATATATTATATATTATATATAATAGATAGACACACACACACACACACACACACACACAAGCACACGCACACACGCACACGTGCACATGCACACACACGGACACACAGGGACATTCGCTCCTGGGTTAGTGACACAATGGAGTGATGCAGCGGCTGGATTGTAAGACAACATTGTATTTCTTAAAATAAATCTGTTAAAAACATGTTCATCACAAGATTGTAATTATTGTACTTCAGATAAAAAATATCCCTCCCAACCAAACACCCACACTTTTACATAAAGTAAATAGTTATTTATCAAATGGATGGATTGTACATTAACATTTAAATATTGTTCCACACACCTTTTACATAATTTTGTTTAAATATGAGAATTAGATACACAATAATTAATAATCTAACTTACCTGAGAACAAGTCGATGAGTAGGTTTTCAGTATTGACTGTCCATACAACTCGCGATGATCCAACCGCCGCCATTTAAAAAAAAAAATCTGCCTGGAAACTGGTGTAGTCACATGACCTGCATCTGTTCTTTGATTGGACGTTGCAATACGAATTATCCACCAGGGGCGCTGCTATCTGTTTTGTTCAGATAGCAGCAACCTGATAATTTTCAATAGAAAAAATCAGTTGCCAGCAAGATAGCCCTAAAAGGTTGCCAGTGTATCAGGTATTAAAAACTAAAGCTTAGAGAAATATAATTAAAAAAAACAAAATACTCTAAAGCGGTTAACTTTCTTGTTTACTGTTCAGATGACAACAATGTTTTAATCAGCCTATCAGTGCGTCTGTGGGACAAAATCAGTGCTCCATTGTTTCGATTTAGGTTGCTAAAGTCTAGTTTTCAGCATTAAACGTAAAATACCAAAAATGGACAACAAAGCAAAACAAGCAAAATATATTTCGGCTGAGGATCGTGTCAAGACATTTCCCAAAATATTGTATATGCAGATGGAGGTAATTGTTTTGCACATCTTGTAATGTGACTTAATGAAAATACGATCAATCTCTATGACTTCAGAATCACACATTAAACAAAAGGCTACTACAGAGGCTGCTGAACAGAACAAACAACAACAGCTTTCAGAAAACAAACTGGAAAGTCAGTACAGACAAAAATAAGTATTCCTGTGTCGGTTGTACCCAGGTTAAATCAGCACTATAGATACAATCAAGCACAGCTACCTCGGTTCAAACAACCTGCTGTTTACTTTTTAAACGCAGCTAGAAATTAATACCCAAATAGGTATGTTTTCTTTTTTTTGACTCGGTAGAGATAAAATAAATTTCTGGAAGGGACAAATAACATGACAACGAACATGCTGCATATGAATTTTATTAAAGAATGCTAGATACCTTTGAGTAACTGAGTTTGGGGACTGTTTCTAATTGATTTCCACATCTGTATAACTTGGCAAAGCTTTGCTTTATACTTCCAACCAATTCAGTGGATGCAGACGTGCAGTCTCAATGTATGGGCAAATCCACACCAGCAACTGTTGGGAGATGTTAAATGCTTGCCTTTTAACAAATGACAGCACTCTGTTTTAGTAAGGAAGCAGGTACCACTATTTTTAGACTTTTATAGTGCTCTGAAATATTAGGAATATTTAATATTTAAACAGGTCCGCGAAATGTCAGTGAAATCCTAATTATAATCCTAATCCTAATTGGATTACTTGACCATGGGCATATGATTGAATCAATTTTTTTCCACACTGCGTTCGGTACTTTTTTGCTTTTTAGTGACAGGCTCGTCAATAACACCAGCCGTCACAGGCTCACGCACCAAGAAAAACACATGACTCATATCACGTGATAATACTGTAGGGTAATGTGATTGGATAGCCGCATAGGTGCAATGCAAACAACTAACTCAAATAACACGTCCTAAACCAATAGGGTATGCTGTTGCATAGCGAGACAGTGCAACAGCCAGATATACAACATTTCCTAAAGAGAAAATAAAAATTTCAAATTCTATGCCTGTGTTTTCAACGTTTACACCACAAATCTGCACAAGTGGTATCACAACAGTACCTCGATTGGGATGCGGGACAAAGCCCCTATAGCGTGACGATCCCGATTTTATTGGGACGTCTGGTCACTCTTGTCACAAGTCAAACATCATGGTACTTACTCAGCTATGAAAAAAAAATCAACTTTATATCATGTTGTTCCCCAGTTTTGAGTTTTATTTTTTTACATAATCGTTAGAAGTGCTTAAGAAAGAATGATTTTACTACTGTGCTGTAAACTTTGTGCTCCGCGTTTCCGGTTTATTTTACAGAATGTAAAATTCGAATTTTACAGAAAAATTGCAGTATTTTTTTTTTTTAAACTGGACGCCAGTTTTTACTGATTTATACCTGATTTTTGTCTATTATTCAATATTTTCCCTGTACTATTTTCTAGGAAATACACAATATTTTGATTAAAATGCTGTTTTATTTTGACTCTGACATTTTAATAAGCAGCCATACATTGTATCCTAGGATACAGCAGACTGAGAGGATCAAATAAAGTTCAAACGTGGTTCTCTGTCACTTCACAAACACAATATCATCTGATTATGTCGGCCAATCAAGTCTGATTATTGCGGCAATTGTTGGGCGTACTAACTATTAGGTTGACTTACATTGAAATACAGTACTTACAGAAAAATATAATATTTTTTGTGGATGAGGAGTGGTAATAAAACATAAATCAGTTCATGAATATTAAAAAAAAAACCCAAAACGAATGTTTCGAACTATACAAAAAGCAAAAAATCAAGAAGTGGGTCAGATGGGGCAGAGGATGCATAACATTTCAAATACTGCTGCATTGAGGTACATGTTCACGCTGACAATAAAAGAACATACTGCAAAATAAGCGACACATTAAACTAAAACAATAAAGTGAACTGAGAGACACGAAATCCATTTCTGTGGTTTTTACACGCGCTTTAATAAAAAGAGAGTGCAGAATGATTGTGTTAATGAGTTTGTCAGAGCCCTGTGCTTTGCAGGACAGCCACTGTTTATTGCAGAGCTATGCATTGGTGACTTTGTGCAACAGTTCTGACCTTCAGCTAAAACACTGCCTAACACCGACAATCTGAAATCATAAATATTTGACAGAAAATGGTGATGCTTTAGTTGATAAACTTATGGAATGCATTGATGAAATGTCCAGTATGATTTCTGACATGTCTTCTGATGGCTTCTGAAGTTCTGTCAGTTTTCTTTTCTTTTTATGATTTCCAGGTGATAAACCTGGCTTGTTTTGTGCTGATGCCATGTGCATACCTTCTGTAGATACTATTTCCATCAGGACAGCGATTGCTCAAATGTTCGCAAGGTACCAGCTAATTTGGAAAAATGTGGCTTTGACTTGCGCAGATTCTGCTTCATCAAATGCCAGAGACATTAAACTTAATCAGATGCCAGAACTGCATCATGTTCCACATGTAAAGTATATATACCAAGATATTTTTCCCCTGATTTTTACTTAAACAATTTACTTATTTTTTTTTAATGATTTTATCCCTATTTTAATATATGTACACATTTAAATATTTATTTTAAAACAAAAATTCAGAACACTATGTACTGTATACTGTATTGGCCAACTGTACAGATTTATATTTTTACATAATGTAATACGTAGACTACTCAAAACACATTTAGACACCTTACTCAATTAATATATTGCTACTATTTAAAATATAATTGATCTTTCCTTAACACCCCCCCCAAAATATTATTAAACAAATCTGTATCAGCAGCATTGGGTTTATGAAGATCACACCCCTTTTTAATGGCCGGTTGGGGCAGTTTTGTCTTGGTCCAGCAGAATTTTATGCGATTAAAAAAAAGTTCTATAATGGTCATTGCTGATTTGTAAGCTAGAGAGGGGGTAATACTTGCAGGATTTAAGACAGTCAGACCCATTTTGTTTGTCTTGCTTCTGCTTTTCCCCACTCTCATCTGATACTAACGGTTAAAAAAAGCACCTCAACAGCCTTTCATCATCGTTTTATTTGTTTTTTTATGTGGCACGTTTTAGAAAAGCCATGGCAATAAATTGGCGCAACAATTTTTAATTCAATAAGGGATAGAGATAACACATCACCTCGCTCAACTGAAATGCATTGCGTTTCAGTATTATCAAAAGACAACATCTGAATAACCGGCACCATGTGCATGTAAAGTAGAATTAAATATTGTATTGCCTGTAATGATGCTCTTTCAAAACTGCAAGTGGTTGTAAATGAACAACAAATATCTTGATGACTGGATACATGGATACAGACTGACATTAATTCAAATTTTTTTTTTATAGATATTTTAAATACACTAATATAGAAAGAAAGTGCAGACTACATCATAATAAAAAAATACTGTAAACAAGTTACTTTTTAGGAAATACAATAGCTCTGATAAGCTGCACATTGAACCTTTGCTAGCTGAAGTTTTTATTTTTTTTTTAATATATCTTTCTGCAACTATTCTGTATTTCCTTTACCTTTAATAATAGCATCAACATAAACAGTTCCCAAGTGAATTGGATTAAAAAAGGGTACTGTAGCACTAATGCCAAGCCATTTATTGTTTTCTTGGTATATAAAGTGTAAATAAATAAATACAACTTGTATATTCTTATAATGACTAATATATTCTGTATATGGATGCCCACACAGTCTGGAAGAACAATTTGTATGTTAAGGTCAAAAGTGTCATTTACAGGACAGACAGTAAAAACAGTCTGAAAGCTCAGCAGTATAGATGTCAAGACATTCAATGTGGTACCAATCTTGGCAGTTGCCATTTCAGAAGACCATTGATTGGTTATCTTTGGGCTTTTTACAATTCCTGCTCAGATTGCAAATTGATCACATTCCTTTGAATAATGAGCTCAGTAATTCTGAAAGTAATGTCAGTGTATCTTTATTTCTTTATTTTCACCTGGAGATTTTACATGTACTTTTAGCTGACGCTTAGGCAGCCTTCGAATGGTTTCTTCTATAGACATTGCTGCTACTGTTACTGGATTTTTAGTCTGTGAGGCTTATTTCCAGTTCTTCAGCAGTTCGCTTGCTATCCATGCTCTTATTTGATGCATTTCCTCTGTGTAAGTTGCATATTTCCTTCCACTTGCTATCATATCGGTGAAGAGGAGAACGTGGACACCACAGTTATTGTTGTTTCTTCACTGCACGATATCATTTGGGGCAAATATTTGCCAATCTTGCCAATCAATTATGTTTTCTTTTTGATGCAAGTAAGTAACTTCCATCAGGTTAGCAATGCAATCCCTTTACTTATCGTGATAGGAATGCATTGAGTCCAAATAGATGAGCTTTATTAACTTCCAAATTATTAGTACAAGGACCCAATGACATGAAGCCACATTGAACTGTACAAGCCAGATGTCAGTCAAATATTTGTTGTTTTTAGAACATTTTAGAACATTCCTGCTCACTCCTCTCTGCCCAGTGCTTTGCCTGATATAAACACTCACAAGCAGTATTTTTCCATCGAATCCAGCTACAGCCGTAATTATGCTTCTGGTGGCAACATCATTAAGTCACCTACTGCCCTGTAAAGTGTACAGGTCAAATGCTCTTCTCTCAATTTTACCAATACAATTGAGTAATGCATCACTTTTTCCAGTTATGTTTGGCCAATGTACACTATTCCATGGTATACTATTTTCAGCTGTGCCAACCTTGCTCCATGCCATTGGCGTCGAGGTTGCAATTGGAATGCTGCTGACAAACGATCTTTCTTCGGTGCCCGGTGTTTCAATGTTAAGGCTCGGTCCATTGGTACCACCTGCTTTGATTTTGTCAGTTTACTTTGATCAGTTACAGAGATTTTAGAAGCAAATCTCCTTTTCTTTACTTCAGGGAACAGAACGACTGGATCATAATAAGATTTTATTTTTCTTCTTCCAGACCTGTTCAGCAGTTTCAGCAGTATGGGTGGTTTTTAAGCACTGTTTTAAGGAATTGATGGTCATGTGGAGTTTGACAGCCTTTAGATTTTATACCACTGCTCGACAGTGTAGTGACTCGACTGTTTCATGTTTTAGTGTCAAACCAGTTTTCAACTACTGCGTTGGTGATATGCCGCTCTCCTAAACACTTATTTTTTTTCATATGAGACATGGCTTGCATAACGTTGAGGGACAAACAGTACACTGGTCCACATGGGAAACCGATACATATAATCCTTTTCCAACAACTCAACCACGTTTGGGCAGTAATAGTTATTTGCCTCCATTAGCGATTATTCCTCTCAACTGGCTCTTTCTTTGGCAGCGACAAAAAAGTGGTGATATGAAGAAGACAATTTGATTGTCTTTCCTTCATAAAGAACATCTTCTGTAATTTTACTTTCTGGGATCGGGTTAGCAGTAATGTGTCTCTCCGCAGTTTCCTTTTTAAGGGCTTTCTGCAGGAACTTTGCTGCACTGGTAGATGCCAATTGGGTTAGCGCAACACAACAAACGGACTGGTAAATGTCAAATGCCTCCTGTAATTTATTACATTGTTGTAACCTTGCAAAGCAGTAGCAGAACAAAAGTCTGGGATTTCTTGTCCAATGCCTGCAGTACTTTGCTTAACTTGCAACAGAAGCCAATGATGACATGTGAATAACACATTGTCGTGTGTGTATCTTATGATCTTCACATTAGGATGCCTTGTGTGTATGATATCCCACGTTCTAAGTAGGTAGGCTGACAGTGACTCATTATTGAATCCAATCAACATTCCCAAGATTCCCAGAGCCCAACTGTCATCGATTACTACCCTTTCTGGTATCCACTGTTTTCTCCTTACTAAGTAGTATGATCTTCGGACATTCATAATAAAATTGGTGATAGCTGGAACCGGGCATCAGACAGAAGCTCAGCTACTGGCATAGCTGTAGAGTTTGGTTTTGGGTTCTTGATAACTGTTGCATAATACACATTTCTCCCTTTGTTTATTGGCTTAACCAGTGATCCAGTTGCAGCAATGTGTATGTTAATTTTCTGTTTTTTTCAGACTTTATTAGCTTTAGCTGCTCTTCAGTATACAGAACTGCAAACGGATGAACTGCAATAATGACCTGCAAACAGAAAAAATTAAAATTATTGAACATAGCCTGGCAAGACTTGAGAATCAATGTCTATGGCTCGAAAACTCTCCATGGTTATAATTATGTCAACTATATTATCCTTTGAGAAATTATTTTGTTCATGAAATTCTGACTGTATTTTTTACCAAACACCCACATTTTTTACATCTGACAAATTTCCACTTAAATGTACTTTTTCATCTGCAGTTTCCATCTTTTATTATAGTATTTTGCTGGCCCATCGTCAGCAACTTTTTCAGCTGCCTCAAACATTTTACTTCCTTTGAAGTGTCGGCTGTGAACTTCAATTTGTTCACGTCGTATCTGTCCTGAGCCAGCCACTTCAACAAAAACATTGTTTCCTACAGTTGGTTCCTCACAAATAATAAAATCATAAATGCAGCATCCATCAAAGTTGCATTCTACTTTACCTCTAAAATAACATGTACTAGTCTTCTTTGACTTATGACTTAATCTTGTTATATTTAAATGTCAAGACATAGGGGTTGATAGTTTTAAAGTTGGATGAGAAAATATCAGTCCATTCATCCTTTAACCGTTGGCCTGAACTGGGTTTGACTGCATCCCATTCTTTTGCTTTAAGAAATATTTTAAATTCCGGGGGAACTCCCTTATATTTATTTTCATAGACATCTTCCCCTTCACTAGTTGCACCTGTTGTATCACTCAAGGTGTGAATGACATGGCGACTGTTGTCAGTAGCACCACACAAGCCTTTGTGTTACATTTGCGGGATGTGAGTAAAAAGCTGGAATGCAAATAAGAAGCTGGCTGAATAAGAAGCTGGAATGTGAATAAGAAGCTGGAATGTGAATAAGAAGCTGGCTGAATAAGAAGCTGGAATGTGAATAAGAAGCTGGAATGTGAATAAGAAGCTTGAATGTGAATAAGAAGCTGGCTGAATAAGAAGCTTGAATGTGAATAAGAAGCTGGAATGTGAATAAGAAGCTGGCTGAATAAGAAGCTGGAATGTGAATAAGAAGCTGGAATGTGAATAAGAAGCTGGAATGTGAATAAGAAGCTGGCTGAATAAGAAGCTGGAATGTGAATAAGAAGCTGGAATGTGAATAAGAAGCTGGCTGAATAAGAAGCTGGAATGTGAATAAGAAGCTGGAATGTGAATAAGAAGCTGGAATGTGAATAAGAAGCTTGAATGTGAATAAGAAGCTGGAATGTGAATAAGAAGCTGGCTGAATAAGAAGCCAACTTCAGCATCATACTTTGGACCCTGTTTATCAACAAGTAAAAACAAAGGGATTTTATTGGTTACACTTTTGGGTGCTGCTGTTCGTGGGTTACGGCTTGCTCACTAAAATCTTTGGTTTTTCTATAAAGTAGAGGCGATAACCTATCTAGGGTTACCTCGATATTTACTGAGCAAGGCGTCTAAGGGGGTACATGGGACAAAAGAAGTGGATAATATTTGGGGGTACTGCTATGCTGCTGATATATATTATATATATATATATATATATATATATATATATATATATATATATATATATATATATTATATATAAGATAGATAGAAATGATTTATGTTTCTTTTAAATAGTAGCAATATATTAATTGATATTAAATAAAGAAATGTATCTTGAGAGGCTGAGTTTAGCATAATAATGTGTGTTACAAAATACCATTAAGTAATTTTCATTATTTTCAGATAAAAAAGGGTTGTTCACTAATGCGCTTAAGAAATAGCAAAAATATTTCACAAAGAACACATCGCACCATAAACCCTTTAACCACCTATACTTACTACAATAAAATAGCATCATAAATGTAGTTAAAATGCGCAAACGTAAGAGGTCAGTTGTATTTTTAATAGCCCTACTAACTTAAAAGCACTGCTATTATAGCTGCTGTTTCAAACACATGCAAAATACCCCAGCAGCGCAAACAAACATTTTTTTTTTTTTTTTTTTTTTTTTTAACCAGTGTAATGATCGATCTGTTCACCTACTATGACAAAATACACAGGCCACTTCTTAAAAATAATTGAAAACAATACCATTCCATCCTCAACCTCCTTTCGTCTGGCAATGTTAATTGTGCCTATTCCCAAAATGCTGCAGGGGTTCCGTCTGCTCATTTTCGTTTTTATGAACGTATTCATTTAAAAATAAATAAATAAATAAATAGATAAACCTTTTTAACCAAACTAACTCTAAAACATCTATCCAGCATGGAAATCCTGATGTATGAAATTCATCAAACACGTCTAGAGCTGATTAACCCAATTCGGGAATTCTGGGAAACAAAGATGCCCATGCAACAGCTTCCTTGATCATCTGTACTGTGTGATATAGTGGCTGTAGGCTACGGGAATGTAAAATAAATAAATAAATAAATGAATAGAATTATTACTACTCCACAGGGTTGTTTGTGTGTCATTTCTTGTACAGTGCATTACTACATAAAATTTCATGTACAAAACTTTTTTTAAGTTTATAAGCTTGTACATGAGTTTGGATTCACAAGTGGTAGTTTGGCAAATTTTAGCGAAATATGGCTTTTTTGCCAGTTCTTTTTAGTTTTCTAAAACACTGATTTTTAAACATAGCATAACTTTAGATCAGTACACATTAAACCAGACAACAAACACTACCCTTTTCTGCCTTATTTAAGTGTTAAGCTTACATACATAAAAATCTATTAATTGACCCTCCCACCATATAAGTACTGATTGGTAAGAAATACTAAAAAAAGCCAAAAACAATTTAAGTTATTTTAGACACAGTTTATTTTAGTTTGGCATTTCTCAGTGCTGGCAGGATGCAGACTGCTTATTTCTCTCCCTGTCTACTCCACAGTTCTTGTGAACTCAACGAGCGCAGGTACTCTAGATTTACCTTCCGTGCTGCTGACGCTCTTCTCTCTGTCTCTATGTTGTCACGTGTTCGCTCATAAAGAGGCAGGGCTTGTACGCATCAGAAGAAGGGCTGAGGTTATAGAAAACAAAACTGATTGTGTAATTCATTTTATCATAAAGACTATGATTTGAGACAATTGGAGACTTTTGGGCCAGGACTCGAGCCACTGACTCGAGTCATTATAACTCTGTCTAACTAATTAGGAGGGCTGGGACCTTTACACCTGGATCCCCAGACTTTAATTTGTCTTCTCCAAACTGTATTGCTTGAACTTTCATCAACCTTTCTGATTTGATTAACAGAATTGGGTTCTGTATTGTTCCTTACCAGTTTACTGAGGGCTGGCTGAGCTGCTGATTCTCAGACTATCAAAGCCGCCAGCTTGGCCAGTACTTGCATTTGTAACAGTCTTCATTTGGAATTGTTGTCTTGTCCTTCAGTACTCCTGCTGGTGGTTTTTGATTTGCTGTATTAATTTATATTTATCATTCCAATTTCTTGACTACAATTTCATTTCTTTATTTATTTACAGTATTTATTAAAGCCTTTCACCGTGAAAGTCCCTTGGCATGCATGATCTTGTTTGCAATGATACCATGATGGAAACAACAGGAACTGTAACCAAATAAGTAAACTGATATAATTGCATATATCTTATACCATTACTTTTTAGCACTTATCTGTACCCCCTGCTAAAACTTATTTTTTTGTTCATGCAAGAATTAGAAGGCAGTAAGCTGGTAGGGATTTGATTCAGACTTCAAATTGGTCTCTGAGCTGAGAATCAGATACTGTCTAGCAAATTCTGTTTGCACTTACCGAATGCATGGTTTACACGATTCCTTGGCGAGTTAGAAGATGGCTGGGATTATCGATATGTCAGAAAAAAAGTGGGTCGCTTTTATCTTTGAAATGCATATAAGCACCAGATACTAACATAATACATTCCTAGATGATATGTTAAGCAGCCAAATGTAGCCTATTTTGTATATTGATGAGTGCAGAAGCTTAATCAAAGCAAAAATATAACCATTCAAGCACTGAAGAGTGTGGTACTGTTAGTTCTGCTTTACATATGAGATTAAAATTCTGTTCACAAAATAAATGATCTGCATCATCTCTACTTAATCCACTTAAAAACCTTAAAGTTCATGCAATTGATGGTCTTAAAGCCAAGGTGTGTATGAGGAAGGCATTTCCAATACCTCGTTTAACTTAAGGGACAGATCCAAGTGTGGGTTAGGGTTAAGGCATACTAGCAAAGCAATACAAATGCACACGCACTGTGGTTCCCAAAACAATACATGATCTGCAAATATTGATCATTTTCCATAATACATTAGGAGCATTAACTAGATAACACATTAATAAAGGGATAGATTAAAGTGTAGTAACGTCACCATGTTTTGCCTCAACTGTTTAAATAACGTACCTGTAATTTTTATTTTTGTTGTTAACATCCTGACAATGCTCTTTTCAAAATGTCTGCTTTAGTGCACTGATAGTGTAAGGATTTTGTCCACATTGTCAAACAGGTAACACAGCAATAACGATCCATGATGTGGTACAGAACAGAAGAGCCAGAGCACTTTTTTTGTTTTTAATCACTCTTCTGCAGTGATTTAGGGGCCCAGTGCACTAGAGCAGCCATTTCAAAAGAGCTTTGAAACAGACTTTAAAGTTGTAAGTATAAAATATTGTCAGGATGTTAACAACAAAAATAAAAATTACAGGTGCATTATTTAAACAGTTGTAGCAACACGTGGGGACGTGTAACACTATATTTGTTGGAACCACACTAATTACTCTTTAAGCCACTTATCTAACATGTCTGCCAAGTCAATAATCTAATCACTATATGCATCTGTAGCAGGGTGGTAGGAACGCGCTGCTGTTTAATCGTATTGTTTGTTTATTTTTAGAACGGGGTCTCCCCCTCCGCCCCTGTGTAATTTTGTATTTGTTTATTGTATTTTGTTTTATTTTGTCTATAGATGACGGCAAACCGCCGTGTGTTTTGTTTGTTTGTTATTTTATGACAGCGTAGCTGTGTTTTAGTTTTGCAGTGTGGATGTGAAGCCCCATCCACATTATAAAACCCGTGCAGAAGGTGGCCATCTCCCGAATTAATTAAGTGATTAATTTGTTGCTAATTGGGTGATGGTCACTTGTATAAATACCTGCAGCTCTCTGCACTCCATGTGGGTGTTTGGAAGTGGAGAACGGGAGAGTGAGAGGAGACATTAAAAAAATAACAGCAGATATAGAAACGGTGAAGGCGATCGCCCAGCCTGACCTATATTTGTATTTTGTGTTTGTGATTTATTTTTGTTTAAACCTTTTATTTTTGACCTCTGTGAGCAGTGTTTATTTTTGTTTAAATATCTTATTTAATTTTGTGCTATTTATGCATATATAAACTGCATATACCTTGGTTGTTGTGCTTCCTTCTTCTGGTCTGAGTCATCGGAATGCCATTTCCTGCCACAGCATCATATTCCATAACTTCAAGGCTTCCCACACTGTCACATGTCTTAAGCTTTCACTGATCATTCAATACCTGCATCAGTTGAGATTACAGTTAAAAAGTCACTTCTTGACCCATTCTTCATCATTTCCTCTTTAGTCCAGGCTCATGAAAGGAACATTTGAAAAAGGAAGATGCTGATGGTGTTTATTAAAAAAGTTAAGACCTTTTATTATTATTGTCATATTGTCATATAATGCATATGAATAAAGTGAATAATTGTAACAGTCCAATTTGAATCATGTATTCCTGTATCTCTTACATGGCAAAGATGGCAGGCATGACCTACTAATACCCACAGATTCCTTTGAAAATGTATAGGAACCAAATTTGAATGTAACTTTCTTATTTGTTCAAATATTTCTATACTATTTATACTACATACCTGCAAATAAAACTCAAGGTGAATAACTGAAATGTTTTTTAGTAAACAGTATAAATGTACCATTCAGACAATCCATTCCCCTAGATTCTTAAAGTAGGTGTCTCCCCAGGGTAACACTGTCTGTGATCACATAAGTAGAATGTTTCTCATAAATAAATGGTATGTGCTGCCATCTTGTAACAGGAGAAATATTTTAAATGTGCTAGCAAAAATGCTGACCAAGAAAGAAGGATAGAAAAGTAAATTGCTGCTCTTTTCATGGCCTACCTGAGGCCTAGGTCTAAATCCAATTGAAAATCTTAGGGATTACACAGAATAGAAAATGAATTCCTGCCGATGTCACAAGGAGCATGGTTAAATAATTCAATTGCCCAAGTGTGGAATGACATTTTTTCTGATTGTGTCCAGCAATACCAGAGCGGTTGAGTAAAAAGAAAGGGTGGTTTACTGTTAAATATTGCAAAGGCTGTAAATATTATATTTAAAAAGTATACTAACAGAAACTGTGGTGGATAAAAGCTGTTAATTGTTTTGCAAAGTTGCTTTGTTCTTTTGCATTATAGTAATTAAGTATGTGTGGTTTACTAAAATTATGAAGAATAAGAAAAAATAAGTAATGATATCATCAAATCTTCAAATACAGTACCTATATGAAGAATTCCCCCCCCCCCCCCCC